>NC_060190.1:16221744-16366744 GCF_021184085.1 Oncorhynchus gorbuscha | reverse complement strand
AACACACCAGGCAGGTCCGAGATACTGTTGTGAAGAAGTTTAAAGCCGGATTTGGATACAAAAAGATTTCCCAAGCTTTAACCATCCCAAGGAGCACTGTGCAAGCGATAATATTGAAATGGAAGGAGTATCAGACCACTGCAAATCTACCAAGACCTGGCCGTCCCTCTAAACTTTCAGCTCATACAAGGAGAAGACTGATCAGAGATGCAGCCAAGAGGCCCATGATCACTCTGGATGAACTGCAGAGATCTACAGCTGAGGTGGGAGACTCTGTCCATAGGACAACAATCAGTCGTATATTGCACAAATCTGGCCTTTATGGAAGAGTGGCAAGAAGAAAGCCATTTCTTAAAGATATACATAAAAAGTGTTGTTTAAAGTTTGCCACAAGCCACCTGGGAGACACACCAAACATGTGGAAGAAGGTGCTCTGGTCAGAGGAAACCAAAATTGAACTTTTTGGCAACAATGCAAATCGTTATGTTTGGCGTAAAAGCAACACATCTCATCACCCTGAACACAACATCCCCACTGTCAAACATGGTGGTGGCAGCATCATGGTTTGAGCCTGCTTTTCTTCAGCAGGGACAGGGAAGATGGTTAAAATTGATGGGAAGATGGATGGAGCCAAATACAGGACCATTCTGGAAGAAAACCTGATGGAGTCTGCAAAAGACCTGAGACTGGGACTGAGATTTGTCTTCCAACATGACAATGATCCAAAACATAAAGCAAAATAAAATAAGCACAATTTTTCAGTTTTTGATTTGTTAAAAAAGTTTGAAATATCCAATAAATGTCGTTCCACTTCATGATTGTGTCCCACTTGTTGTTGATTCTTCACAAAAAAATACAGTTTTATATCTTTATGTTTGAAGCCTGAAATGTGGCAAAAGGTCGCAAAGTTCAAGGGGGCCGAATACTTTCGCAAGGCACTGTATAAGGTTGGCCAATACACAGTGGCAAAAAAAAGTATGTGAACCCTTTGGAATTACCTGAAGTTCTGCATAAATTGGTCATAAATTTGATCTGATCTTCGTCTAAGTCACAACAACAGACAAACACAGTGTGCTTAAACTAATAACACACACATTATTGTATTTTGTTGTCTATAATGAATACATCATTTAAACTTTCACAGTGTATGTTGGAAAAAGTGTGTGAACCCCAAGGCTAATGACTTGCTAATTGGAGTCAGGAGCTAATTGGAGTCTGGAGCTAATTGGAGTCTGGAGCTAATTGGAGTCAGGAGCTAATTGGAGACAGGAGTCAGCTAATCTCGAGTCCAATCAATGAGACGGCTGGCCATGCCTTCCGCCTGGCCACTCCAACCTCGGCCAACAGCTCCCCCCCCCCCCGCAGCTACTTGCCAAAGCCTCTCCAGGTTCTCCTTTAGCCAAATCCAGATAGCAGATGTTCTGAAAGAGCTGCAAAACCTGGACCCGTACAAATCAGCTGAGCTTGACAATCTGGACCCTCTATTTCTGAAACTATCCGCCGCCATTGTCGCTACCCCTATTACCAGCCATTTCAACCTCTCTATCATATCGTCTGAGATCCCCAAGGATTGGAAAGCTGCCGCAGTCATTCCCCTCTTCAAAGGGGGAGACACCCTGGACCCAAACTGTTACAGACCTATATCCATCCTGCCTTGTCTATCTAAGGTCTTCGAAAGCCAAGTCAACAAACAGGTCACTGACCATCTCGAATCCCACCGTACCTTCTCCGCTGTGCAATCTGGTTTCCGACCCGGTCACGGGTGCACCTCAGCCACGCTCAAGGTACTAAACAATATCATAACCGCCATCGATAAAAGACAGTACTGTGCAGCCGTCTTCATCGACCTTGCCAAGGCTTTCGACTCTGTCAATCACCATATTCTTATCGGCAGACTCAGTAGCCTCGGTTTTTCGGATGACTGCCTTGCCTGGTTCACCAATTACTTTGCAGACAGAGTTCAGTGTGTCAAATCGGAGGGCTTGCTGTCCGGTCCTCTGGCAGTCTCTATGGGGGTGCCACAGGGTTCAATTCTCGGGCCGACTCTTTTCTCTGTATATATCAATGATGTTGCTCTTGCTGCTGGCCATTCCCTGATCCACATCTACGCAGACGACACCATTCTATATACTTCCGGCCTGTCCTTGGACACTGTGCTATCTAACCTCCAAACGAGCTTCAATGCCATACAACACTCCTTCCGTGGCCTCCAACTGCTCTTAAACGCTAGTAAAACCAAATGCATGCTTTTCAACCGTTCGCTGCCTGCACCCGCACGCCTGACCAGCATCACCACCCTGGATGGTTCCGACCTTGAATATGTGGACATCTATAAGTACCTAGGTGTCTGGCTAGACTGTAAACTCTCCTTCCAGACTCATATCAAACATCTCCAATCGAAAATCAAATCAAGAGTCGGCTTTCTATTCCGCAAACAAAGCCTCCTTCCACTCACGCCGCCAAACTTACCCTAGTAAAACTGACTATCCTACCGATCCTCGAACTTGGCGATGTCATCTACAAATTTGCTTCCAACACTCTACTCAGCAAACTGGATGCAGTTTATCACAGTGCCATCCGTTTTGTCACTAAAGCACCTTATACCACCCACCACTGCGACTTGTATGCTGGACCTCACTACATATTCGTCGCCAGACCCACTGGCTCCAGGTCATCTACAAGTCCATGCTAGGTAAAGCTCCGCCTTATCTCAGTTCACTGGTCACGATGGCAACACCCATCCGTAGCACGCGCTCCAGCAGGTGTATCTCACTGATCATCCCTAAAGCCTACACCTCATTTGGCCGCCTTTCGTTCCAGTACTCTGCTGCCTGTGACTGGAACGAATTGCAAAAATCGCTGAAGTTGGAGACTTTTATCTCCCTCACCAACTTCAAACATCTGCTATCTGAGCAGCTAACCGATCACTGCAGCTGTACATAGTCTATTGGTAAATAGCCCACCCATTTTCACCTACCTCATCCCCATACTGTTTTTATTTATTTACTTTTCTGCTCTTTTGCACACCAATATCTCTACCTGTACATGACCATCTGATCATTTATCACTCCAGTGTTAATCTGCAAAATTGTAATTATTCGCCTACCTCCTCATGCCTTTTGCACACAATGTATATAGACTCCCCTTTTTTCTACTGTGTTATTGACTTGTTAATTGTTTACTCCATGTGTAACTCTGTGTTGTCTGTTCACACTGCTATGCTTTATCTTGGCCAGGTCGCAGTTGCAAATGAGAACTTGTTCTCAACTAGCCTACCTGGTTAAATAAAGGTGAAATAAAGATGTTAGTTAGAGGTGCCCTGCCCTATAAAAAAACTCACAAATGTTGAGTTTGGTATTCACAAGAAGCATTGCCTGTTGTGAACCATGCCTTGAAGAAAAGAGATCCTAAAAGATCTAGGATTAAGAACTGCTGACTTGCATAAAGAAGAAAATGGTTACAAAAGTATCTCTAAAAGCCTTGATGTTCATCAGTTCATGGTAAGACAAATTGTCTATAAATGGAGACAGTACAGAACTGTTGCTACTCTCCCACAGTGCAGAATGTTCAATGAGGTTAAGAAGAATCCTAGAATGTCAGCTAAAGACTTACATAAATCTCTGGGACATGCTAACATCTCTGTTGACGAGTCTACGATACATAAAACACTAAACAAGAATGGTGTTCATGGGAGGACACCACAGAAGAAGCCACTGATGTCAACAAAAAAAACATTGCGGCACGTCTGAGGTTCTCAAAAGAGTATCTGGATGTTCCACAGCGCTACTGGCAAAATATTCTGTGTACAGATGAAACTAAAGTTGAGTTGTTTGGAAGGAACACACAACACTATGTGTGGAGAAAAAAAGGCACAGCACACCAACATCAAAGCCTCATCCCCACTGTAAAGTATGGTGGAGGGAGCATCATGGGTTGAAGCTGCTTTGCTGCCTCAGGGCCTGGGCAGCTTGCTTTCATCAACAGAAGAATTAATTCCCAAGTTTATCAAGACATTTTGCTGGAGAATGTATGGCTATCTGTCCGCCAATTGAAGCTCAACAGAAGTTGGATGATGCAACAGAACAACTACAAAAAACACAGAAGTAAATCAACAACAGAATGGCTTCAACAGAAGAAAATACATCTTCTGGAGTGGCCCAGTCAGAGTCCTGACCTGAACCCGATTGAGATTCTGTGGCATGATCTCAAAAGAGCGGTTCACACCAGACATCCCAAGAATATTGCTGAACTGAAACAGATGTGTAAAGAGGAATGGTCCAAAATTCCTCCTGATCGTTGTGCAGGTCTGATCCACAACTACAGAGAATGTTTGGTTGAGGTTATTGCTGCCAATGGAGGGTCAACCAGTTATTAAATCCAGGGGTTCACATACTTTTCAACCCTATACTGTGAATGTTTACACAGTGTTTTCAATAAAGACATGAAAACGTATCATTGTTCGTGTGTTATTAGTTTAAGCAGAGTGTGTTTGTCTATTGTTGTGACTTAGAGGAAGATCCGATAACATTTTAGGACAAATCTATGCAGATATTCAGGTAATTCCAAAGGGTTCACATATTTTGTCTTGCCACTATATGAATGCACAATACAGTATACATACGCAAAAAAAAAATCTCAATCTGTTTGGGTGGGCTCCCCAGTGGCTGGGCCTGGGCCCACCCAGGCTAACCCGTGTCTATGTGGCTGCCTTCAATTTGGATACATATTCAATCTAAGTATCTAGTTTTCAAAATGCAATATTCACTATTTTTTTAATACATGTTCTTGTCATTTGTAAACGATGCAATTATCTTTAACTTAATCAAACTGCTCAAAACGAAAAACTATTGAACCAAAATGATGTTGTGCCTAGTTAATGTATATAGTTTGATAGCTTCTGCCGAGTGCCCAATAGCCGGATGTTCAGATTTTCAAGGGAAATGGAAAGAGAAACTGCAACACGCCATCTTAACTCATCCACATTTACTGGATTGGTTGAACAGTGCAGAAAATAACCTGCAACAGTTTTTGTTTTCTTCTCGTCAAGACCAGTATGTAGGGGATCTAGTTTCAGGTATTTCTTTTACACCTGATACATTAGGTTTTTCATTTGGTAACTTCTGAACACGGTACATTTTTATATTTTTACCTCATAAATGTTTCAATTTGACATCAATAGGACAAAGTGGGAAGAGTCACTCTATGTGCAACCATTTGAAATTACAGGGCCTCCAGAAAGTATTCACACCCCTTGACCTTTTCCACATTTTGTTGTGTTACAGCCTACATTTAAAACGGAGTAAATTGAGAGTGGCCGAGTTAGTTTCAACCTGAAAATGGTTGTCTAGCAATGATCAACAACCAATTTGACAGAGCTTGGAGAATTTTCTAAAAGAATAATGGGCAATATGTTGCACAATCCAGGAGTGGAAAGACTTTCACAGAAAGTGAAAAGGTATTGACTCGGGGGTGTGAATACTATTTCATGTTCAATAAATGTCCTAAAAATAGGTTTTTAACGTTGTCATTATGGGTTATTGTGTGTGAGTGAGCAACATTTGAATCCATTTTGAATTCAGGCTGTAGTACGTGAGTATGTGAAGGGGTGATACTTCCTGAAACCACTGTATAGTGTAGTGTGCAATGTACTGCTGAAATACCCACGTTGTGTTTAACAATATATTCCACTCATTATCTGAATGTCATTGATACACTGTAAGATGGCGAATTCCAATCAGAGAGACAGGCGGTAATGTATCAGTTGACAAGTCACGTAGAAAAGGGGATATTGTACAATCCTGCTTTGGGCAGAAATGGCATAATGGCTGCTTTACAATAGGCTACCCCTATTTCTGATGAATTGTCCTACGTATGTGCTGTATAAGGATAAGGAAACTGTAAGACTGGTATTTGTCAGTATGCTCACAACCTACCATTGGATACAAGTAGTGTATGGATAAGTATAGTACAATAGTGTATGGATAAGTATAGTACAATAGTGTATGGATAAGTATAGTAAAATAGTGTATGGATAAGTATAGTAAAATAGTGTATGGATAAGTATAGTACAATAGTGTATGGATAAGTATAGTAAAATAGTGTATGGATAAGTATAGTAAAATAGTGTATGGATAAGTATAGTAAAATAGTGTATGGATAAGTATAGTAAAATAGTGTATGGATAAGTATAGTACAATAGTGTATGGATAAGTATAGTAAAATAGTGTATGGATAAGTATAGTAAAATAGTGTATGGATAAGTATAGTAAAATAGTGTATGGATAAGTATAGTAAAATAGTGTATGGATAAGTATAGTAAAATAGTGTATGGATAAGTATAGTAAAATAGTGTATGGATAAGTATAGTAAAATAGTGTATGGATAAGTATAGTAAAATAGTGTATGGAAAATTATATTTACCATCTACTGTTCTTTCTATTCAACACTTCAAGAAGAACAGTTTTAAAATGTGTATCTTGTATTTTTTGCTATTAGATTAAATGGTAGTTCAAATGACAAAATGATGTATTGGTGACTAAATGAAATGTGCTCATGTTATTTCACGAAAAACGTTGATTTTGCTTTAATAACCTATTCCTGCAGTGGGATAAATATTTTTTGGTAGTCTTAAAAATATATACTTTGAAACAAAAATATACACCTCACACACATGGTTATGGGCTTTAAAAAGAAGAAGACAAATGTACCATGTCCAATATAGAGTTTAAATGTCTTACATTTTGAGTTTGCATCCCAATATTACACTTTATATACTGTACATTACAGAAGACTGAAATATAACCAAACCGTTTGACATAGAAACATCAGATTTTCAGGTTATTTTTATTTGTATGTTTATTAATTATTATTATTGTATGAAAAATATTCATACAATTTCACCCATGAAGCCACTAGGTCATTTGACTGCTAGAAAGGGCTACATGAATCAGTGGTTAAAGATGAGTGAAATCCCGATGAATGCACAATCAAAGGTTCTGAACATGTGGACATTGGACATTACACGTGTTATCAGTTTAAAATGTTGTACTTAGAGTTTTGAAAATTCACCTAATATTTGTGAAATTTGCACCAAAGTGATTGAAATAGAAACCTGTAATATGCAACCTCCCTTTGGCCCCAGACAAGTTTTTTTCTAGTATTTGTGTGCTTTAACTAGTGTACACTATGACCCACTACGATAACCAGTGCAATCTGAATTATTTTATATGATCTTTACTTATATATTTATTTATCCAGGTTAGTCTCATTGAGATCAAGGGAGACATAACAGATAGCAGCAAGTGTGTGCCTGTGTTCATGTGTGTGTGTGTGTGTGTGTGTGTGTGTATGTATTATAGCCCGTGTCAGTTCAGCTATCTAACCATGTTTTTATTGGCCTCTTAAAACCTCCTCCAAGATAACCGTGTTTTGAGAACGTGCCGTACGTGGTTCAGCGTTCACATTCACCACCTGACCAAGGCTGCTTGTTCTCAGCGCCTTCCAGAGAAAAGGCAGAAAGTCAAAGTACTTGAAAGAAAAGGTGTGTGGAATAGGTCAGCCAAGCCTTCCCCCTCCCTCTCTCCTCTCTCTCTCTCTTTCTCTCTCACACACTCCTTCGCAAGGAGAATTTTTCCCTTTTATTTTTTTTATTTTTTTTGGAACCTGTGCAAAACTTTCCTCTTTCAAAATCCATCATTCAAGCTCCAGCGCTCGTCCCCCCTTGTATACCCCTCCCCCACTCCTGGCTCTCTCTGCGTGGGCAGGGAAAACATCACACTGCTTGAGCTGGAAGAAATGGAGAGAGGGAGAGAGAGGGACAGAGAGCAAACCGAGACTGAGGGAGAGAGTAAATAGAGAGAGAGTGATGAGAGAGAGTAAAAACGAGAGACGGAGAGAAGAGACTCAAATACTGATTCAAACGTCAACCTCAACAACTTTGCAAATACACATGCAGACCAGGTGCTGCTGTATGCAACATTGATTGATACACACTTCACATTCACAAGCAACCACAGCAAAGCACAAGGAATAAATAAACACACTATTAGGAAACCCAGGTATGACCAAACACACACTACCCCCCCCCCCCCACACACACACTTTTATGGTTGAGAAAGATGAAGCAAAAGGAGTGACTAATAAGTCTGTCTCCACAGCTGATTGTCAAACTTCCTGTAAATTGACAAATTGTGTGACTAAACTGAACAAAAAGAAGAAGAAACTGTATTAACTGTATTACCAGAGGCAAGAAATTTGGTTTAGCCCCTAACACCCTCACAAACTTTTACAGATGCACAATTGAGAGCATCCTGTTGGGCTGTATATCACCGCCTGGTATGGCAACTGCACCGCCCGCAACCGCAGGGCTCTCCAGATGGTGGTGCAGTCTGCCCAACGCATCACAGCTGGAACCGAGAGACTGAAAACAGCTACTATCTCAAAGTCCATCAGACTGTTAACATCACTAGTCGGCTACCAGGGTTACTCAACCCTGCACCTTAGAGGCTCCTGCCCTATGTACATAGTCATGGAATCACTGGCCACTTTAATAATGGAACACTTGTCACTATAATAATGTTTACATACTGCTTTACTCATTTCATATGTATATACTGTATTCTACTGTATTTTAGTCAATGCCATTCGTCTTAATAATTATATATATATTTCTTAATTCAATTATTTTACTTTTACAATTGTGTGCATTGTTGTGAACTGTTGGAGCTAAGAACAGAAGCATTTCCCTACACCCGCAAAGACATCTGCTGAGTATGTTTATGTGACCAGTCAAATTTGTTTTGATTTGAAAATAAATTATGTAAAGTATGATGCAAAAAAGCATTGGATTACATTTAATGAAATTATGGACAGAAATACTAATATAACTCCATTTCATTGAATCAGAAGGCTCATTCATCAATCTTTTTTTTATATTGCCAATTATTTTGATGACTATTTCATTGGCAAAGTCGGCAAACTCAGGCATGAAATGTCAACAACAAACTTTGAGCCATCACATTCATGCATAAAATACCTAATAATGAAAGATAAACTGACATTTTTAATTCTGTCAAATGAGTGTGTTAGAGGGGGGGAATTATTGCTGTCCATCAATCATGAGAAAACACCTGGTATTTACAACTTAGATGGAAACTACTGAAGATGGTAGCAGACTATATATTAACACTCCTGTTTGTCATATCTTAATCTGAACCTAGAGAAAAGTATTTGTCCTCAGATCTGGAGGGAAGCTAAAGTCATCCCGCTACGCAAGAATGATAAAGCACCCTTTGCTGGTTCTAACAGCCGACAAATCCGCTTGCTGCTGGCTCTTAGCAAACTTTTGGAAAAATTGTGTTTATCCAGATACATTGCTATTTCTCTGGGAAAAAATGAACTTTCATCATGCTTTTGGAGAAGGGCATTCAGCATGTACTGCACTGACACAAATTACTGATAATTGGCTAAAATAAATTGATAGTAAGAAGATTGAAAGGAGCTATTTTGTTAAACTTTAGTGCAGCATTTGATATTATTAACCATAATCTGTTATTGGAAAAAAAGTATGTGTTATAGCTTTAAGTCCTCTACCGTATCATGGGTTGAGAGCTATTTATCCAATAGAAAACAGAGGGTTTTCTTTAATGGAAACTTCTCTAATGTAAAACATGTAAAGTGTGGTATTCCGCAAGGCAACTCTCTTGGTCCTTTACTGTTCTCTTTTTTTACCAATGATATACCACTAGCCTTAGTGGAACTGACAGCATTTTAACAACATTAAATCTTATTATAATCTGTTCATATACACCCCCAAGAAGATTATGACACTTTTTAAAACATTTTCTGACAAGCGAGCACTTGGTCATTTTCATGTTTTCATAGATTCTTAGAATATTTGTGAAAATTCTACAGCAATATACAGTGGGAAAGTGGCTGTGTGTTTGGACAATTAATAGATACTGCAGTAAATAAAACCTGATAACAACATCTGTCTCATCCAAGACCGGAATCTACGCAGACCGGTGTGCCGTAGGCAGGTGCAACAGAGCAACATTAGATCATTTGAACGCATTCGACAAAAGCCACAAAATACACTTGAATGGATTTCTGCAAATATATAGCTGAATATCACGGGATTCCTCTTACATTTGGGAACTTTACAGAGTCCTGTTGGTCAAACAACTATAAAAATGTAGGTTAACTTTCCCTATATGCTAATGAACAACAACAAGATCACCAACTAATTCTAGCCAGAGCAAAATTAGCTCTAACCCTAACCTTAATGAAGGAACATTAGATAAACCGTCTCAAACTGTTTTCAGCAAGTTAGCTGTCAAAATTGCACTGATAAACGATGGAGAATAGCCTGCTCGTCCTTCTGCAGCTTGCCTGCCAATGCATGTGTTGTTCCAACCAAGCACCCAAGCTAACTGACTAAAGTTGCAAGCTTGCTAGCTAGCTACACTACCATTCAAAAGTTTGGGTCACTTAGAAATGTTTCTTGTTATTGAAAGAACATTTTTTTGTCCATTAAAATAACATCAAATTGACCAGAAGTACAGTGTAGACATTGTTAATGTTGTAAATGACTATTGTAGATGTAAATGGCTGACTTCTAATGATCTATCTACATAGGCATACAGAGGCCCTTTATCAGAAACCATCACTCCTGTGTTCCAATGGCACGTTGTGTTAGCTAATCCAAGTTGATCATTTTAAAAGGCTAATTGATCATTAGAAATCCCTTTTGCAATTATGTTAGCACAGCTGAAAACTGTTGTGCTCATTAAAGAAGCAATAAAACTGGCCTTCTTGAGACCTGTTGAGTTCTGGAGCATCAGAATTTGTGGGTTTGATTACTGGCTCAAAATGGCCAGAAATAAAGGACTTTCTTCTGAAACTCGTCAGTCTATTCTTGTTCTGAGAAATGCAGGCTATTCCATGTGAGAAATTGCCAAGAAACTAAAGATCTCATACAACGCTGTGTACTACTCCCTACAAGTCCTGTGTACTACTCCCTACAAGTCCTGTGTACTACTCCCCACAAGTCCTCAACTGACAGCTTCCTTAAATAGTACCCGCAGAACACCAGTCTCAACGTCAACAATGAAGAGGCGACTCCGGGATGCTTGCCTTCTAGGCAGAATTCCTCTATCCAGTGTCTGTGTTCTTTTGCCCATCTTAATCTTTTCTTGTTATTGGCCAGTCTGAGATATGGCTTTTTCTTTGCATTTTTTTTGTGTCTGTAAAAATGTGTATTTGAACCCAATAATGGTAGAATTCAAGAAGTTTAAGCTGCCTATCAATCAATGTTTTTGAAACCAGTGGACAGCCAGTGAAAAATGCATTATTGCAACAGCTGCATAGTGCTGATCCAAGCCTATGGAATAAAAGTGGGGCTTTTATTGCTCAGTCTAAATCATGCTGATAAAAAAAATCCATAGGCCTAATGGACACATGCTCAAACTTGCACACTTTTGATAGACTTAAAGGAGCAATCTGTGGTTGCCACATCTATTTTCGGACTTATAAATAAATCATATATACAGTACCCGTCAAACGTTTGGACACACCTACTCATTCAAGGGTTTTTCTTTATTTTTGCTATTTTCTACACTGTAGAATAATAGTGAAGACATCAAAGCTAAGAAATAACTCATAAGGAATCATGTTCTGACCATAGTTCTTGTGTGCTTTCCTTGTTTTGGTGTTGGTCAGGACGTGAGCTGGGTGGGCATTCTATGTTGTGTGTCTAGTTTGTCTATTTCTATGTTTGGCCTGATATGGTTCTCAATCAGAGGTGGGTGTTAGTCATTGTCTCTGATTGGGAACCATATTTAGGTAGCCTCTTTTGTGTTGGGTTTTGTGGGTGGTTGTTTCCTGTCTTTTTGTTCTCTGCACCAGATAGGACTGTTTCGGTTTTGCCACATTTGTTATTTTGTATTTGTGTTCATGTTTAGTTTTCTTATTAATAAACATGAACTCTAACCACGCTGCATTTTGGTCCTCCTCTCCTTCGACAGAAGAAAGATGTTACATTAGCAAAAAAATGTTCAACAAATACAAATATATTTGTGATTTTAGATTCTTCAAAGTAGCCACCCTTTGCCTTGATGAAAGCTTTGCACACTCTTAGCAAAGTATGCCATTCCATGAGCGCAGCATTTATTTTTCAACTCGAATCAATGAGCCCAATCAGTCCTCCATGACAACAAAATCATAAACATCAGAGTAGGGCTGGCTAATAAGTCCTTAGTTTTGGGGTCATATTCAGGTAAAACAATTTGGCTAATCTATACATCCAAATTTCCAAGTCCTATTCTTGAAGATCAAGAGGTATAACATTTATTGGAATGACTGGAATTCTGATAGACTTTGGTTTTTAATGTAAAGTTATAATGTAATCTTATTATCTGTATTAGAAAGCGATGGGTTAGAAGAAGCCTGACATAACCAACCCATAAAGTAAAATTTAACGTCCATATTTGGCCAGCTCTGTGAACCTTAACATTGATTTATCCTGGAATAGATGTCTTTCAATTGGTAACATACATTTTTTGTCTTCTTCTAATGCCCCTTAAGGGGAAAGCAATCTTAAAATAACAGAATACATTCAAATCAAAACAAATCCAATTTGACTTGTCACATACACATGGTTAGCAGATGTTAATGCGAATGTAGCGAAATGCTTGTGCTTCTAGTTCCGACAATGCAGTAATATCCAACGAGTAATCTAACCTAACAATTTCACAACTACTACCTTATATACACAAGTGTAAAGGAATGAATAAGAATATGTACATAAAAAATAAATGAATGAGTGATGGTACAGAACGGCATAGGCAAGATGCAGTGGATGGTCTGGAGTACAGTATATACATATGAGATGAGTATGTAGGGTATGTAAACATATAAAAGTGGCATTGTTTAAAGTGGCTAGTGATACATTTATTACATCAAGATGGCTTGATGCAGTAGATGGTATTGTGTACAGTATATACACATACATATGAGATGAGTAATGTAAGGTATGTAAACATTATATGAGGTAGCATTGTTTAAAGTGGCTAGTGATACATATATTAAAGCAATTTTTCCATTATTAAAGTGGCTGGAGTTGAGTCAGTATGTTGGCAGCAGCCACTCACTGTTAGTGGTGGCTGTTTAACAGTCTGATGGCCTTGAGATAGAAGCTGTTTTTCAGTCTCTCTGTCCCTGCTTTGATGCACCTGTACTGACCTCGCCTTCTGGATGATAGCAGGGTGAACAGGCAGTGGCTTGGGTGGTTGTTGTCCTTGATGATCTTTTTGGCCTTCCTGTGACATCGGGTGGTGTAGGTGTCCTGGAGGGCAGGTAGTTTGCCCCCGGTGATGCGTCACTACCCTCTGGAGAGCCTTACGGTTATGGGCGGAGCAGTTGCCATACCAGGCGGTGATACAAGCCCGACAGGATACTCTCGATTGTGCATCTGGAAAAGTTTGTGAGTGTTTTGGTCACGCAGACGTGGGTGAATGGGGAGTACAGGAGAGGGCTGAGAACGCACCCTTGTGGGGCCCCAGTGTTGAGGATCAGCGGGGTGAAGATGTTGTTACCTACCCTCATCACCTGGGGACAGCCCGTCAGGAAGTCCAGGACCCAGTTGCACAGGGCGAGGTCGAGACCCAGGGTCTCGAGCTTGATGATGAGTTTGGAGGTTACTATGGTGTTAAATGCTGAGCTGTAGTTGATGAACAGCATTCTCACATAGGTATTCCTCTGGTCCAGATTGGTTAGGGCGGTGTGCAGTGTGATTGAGATTGCGTCGTCTGTGGACCTATTGGGGCAGTAAGCAAATTGGAGTGGGTCTAGGGTGTCAGGTAGGGTTGAGGTGATATGGTCCTTGACTAGTCTCTCAAAGCACTTCATGATGAGTGAGTGCTACGGAGCGGTAGTCATTTAGCTCAGTTATCTTAGCTTTCTAGGGAACAGGAACAATGGTGGCCCTCTTGAAGCATGTGGAGACAGCAGACTGGGATAAGGATTGATTGAATATGTCCGTAAACACACCAGCCAGAAAGTAATCAGATAACGTTACTGAGTTTGGGTAATCCAAAAGTTACGTTACTGATTACAATTTTGGACCGGTAACTTGTAACTGTGATGGATTACATTTAGAAAGTAACCTACCCAACCCTGGTGCCAACCTTGTAGTGTCAGACCCAAGAAGACTCGAGACTGTAACCGCTGCCGAAGGTGCTTCAACAATGTACTGAGTAAAGGTGTGAATATGTAAATGTTATATTTCCGTTTTTTAAATTTAATACATTTGCAAAAATGTCTAACACCTGTTTTGGCTTTGTCATTATGGGGTATTGTGTGTAGATTGATGAGGGGAAAAAACAATTTAATCAAATTTTGAATAAGGGTTTAATGTAACAAAATGTGGAATACTTTCTGAATGCACTGTATGTGCAACTGATAGATGCAAACACACAGACACACACACTCTCTCTCTAACACACACTCGAATACACACTCAACACGCACCCACACATTATTATTATTTGCTTGTATTTCTTTTTTAAATTTGTGAAATTGGTTTGTCTTTAGTTTTTTAGACACAGTGCCTTCTGAAAGTATTCACAGCCCTTGACTTGTTATCTTTGTTACTGACCTGCGCACCATAACCCATAATGTGAAAGTGGAATTATATTTTTCTACATTTCATTTTTTAAATTTCTTGACTCAATAAGTTTTCAACCCCTTTGTTATGGCAAGCGTAAATAAGAGTAACAATTAAAAAGTAATGTAATAAGTTGACTACCTTATCTCTGTACCCCACACATACAATTATCTGTAAAGTCCCTCAGTCAAGAAGTGAATTTCAAACACAGATTCCACCACAAGGGCCAGGGACGTTATCTAATGCCTTGCAAAGAAGAGCACCTATTGGTAGATGGGTAAATAAAAAGCAGACATAAAATAGCTCTTTGAGCATGGTGAAGTTATTACTTACATTTTGGATGGTTTATCAATAGACCCAGTCAGTACAAAGATGCAGGTGTCCTTCCTAACTCAGTTGCCGGAGAGTAAGGAAACCACTCAGGGATTTCACCATGACGTCAATGGGGACTTTAAAACAGTTACAGGGTTTACTGGATGTGATAGGAGAAAACTGAGGATGGATTAACAACATTGTAGTTACTCCACAATACTAACCTAATTGACAGAGTGAAAAGTCGGAAGCTGTACAGAATAAATATATTTATGTTTTCAACAAGACACTAAAGTAATACTGAAAAGAAAACGTGGCAAAGCAATTAACTTCTTGTCCTGAATACAAAATGTTATGTTGTTGAGAAAATCCAATACAGCACATTACTGAGTACCACTCTCCATATTTTCAAGCTTAGTGGTGGTCATGTTATGGGTATGCTTGTAATCACTAAGGACTGGGGAGTTTTTCAGGATAAAAAAATTATGCAGTGGAGCTAAGCACAGGACAAATTATAGTGATAAACCTGGTTCAGTCTGCTTTCCACCAGACACTGGGAGATTAATTTACTTATTTTCAAATTAAATACTATTTTATTGGTCACGTTCACATATTTAGCAGATGTTATTGAGGGTGTAGCGAAATGATTCTTTATTTTTTTTTTATTGTTTGGCTCTATGTAATAACACAAAAAAACGTTCCGGGCTAATAATGTAAAATATAACACACAAAAGAGAAAAATACTGCAAAGTTGCTTAGGAGCTAGAAGCAGAGCTGCCATGTCTGTCAGCACCATCTTGACAGGACAACAACCTAAAACACGAGGCCAAATCTGCACTGGAGTTGCTTACGAAGAAGACAGTGAATGTTCCTGAGTGACCGAGTTACAGTTTTGACTTAAATCTACTTAACAATCTATGGCAAGACCTGAAAATGGTTCTGACAATGATCAACAACCAATTTGACAGCACTTGAAGAATTTTGTAAAAAAATGATGGGCAAATGTTATACAATCCAGGTGTAGAAATGTCTTAGAGACTTACCTAGAAAGACTCGCAGCTTTAATCGCTGCCAATGGTGCTTCTATAAAGTATTGAGTGAGGTGTGTGAATACTTACATGAAGGAGATATTTCTGTATTTCAAATAGATTTGCAAAAATGTCTAAAAACATGTTTTCACTTTGTCATTATGGGGTGTGTAATGGATGAGAAAACAATATATTTCATTCATTTTGAATTCAGGCTGTAACACAACAAAATGTGAAATAAGTCAAGGGGTATGAATACTTCCGGAAGGCACTGGAATGTTTAAGTCTGGAATGTCTACATGTTCATGTTTCTAAATGTATATAAAATGACATTTATTTTTGTTTGTAATTATGTGTCGGACACCAATAAGACTGTCATCATTGGCGTCAGCTAATGGGGATGATAAATAAAATCAAAATCTCTCATACACACACACACACACTAGAACCCACACACACACTAGAACCCACACACACACACTAGAACCCACACACACACTCTAGAACCCACACACACACACTAGAACCCACACACACACACTAGAACCCCCCCCCCACACACACACACACTAGAACCCACACACACTAGAACCCACACACACGCACTAGAACCCACACACACACTCTAGAACCCACACACACACACACACACACTAGAACTCACACACACACACACACTAGAACCCACACACACACACTACAACCCCCACACACACTCTAGAACCCACACACACACACACTAGAACTCACACACACACACTAGAACCCACACACACACACACAATAGAACCCACACACACACATTAGAGCCCACACACACTAGAACCCCCTCCCCCCACACACACACACACACTAGAACCCACACACACACACTAGAACCCACACACACTAGAACCCCCACACACACACACACACACACACACACACACACACACACACTAGAACCCACACACACACACACTCACCCAGACGGTGGTGTGGGACCAGAGGCCCTCCCTGGCTGTGTCTGTCTGCTCCATGTGTCTGAGCTGTCCTTGGGTTTCCGGCCCTCTTTCAGAGGCCTCTGATTTATGGTATGGGACAGATCTCGCTGTATCCGTGTGTGTGTGTGTGTGTGTGTGTGTGTGTGTGTGTGTGTGTGTGTGTGTGTGTGTGTGTGTGTGTGTGTGTGTGTGTGTGTGTGTGTGTGTGTGTGTGTGTGTGTGTGTGTGTGTGTGTGTGTGTGTGTGTGTGTGTCTACGTGTGTATCTAGGTGTTTGTGTTGTCTACGTGTGTGTCTGTACACGTGTGTGCACGGTGTGTGTGTACGCGTGTGGCCCTGTGTGTGTCTGTGTGTGCATATGTGTGTGTGTGTGTGTGTGTGTGTGTGTGTGTGTGTGTGTGTGTGTGTGTGTGTGTGTGTGTGTGTGTGTGTGTGTGTGTGTGTGTGTGTGTGTGTGTGTGTGTGTGTGTGTGTGTGTGTGTGTGTGTGTGTGTGTGTGTGTGTGTGTGTGAGCTGTGAATGCGCGCTGTCTATCGAAGCCAAATTTGTCTCATGTTACTCTCCCAGGCCGCACAGCTTTACACAAGCCCCCATGTTATAATTCTGCAGACAGCCCTCAACTGGACCCAGACCAACAGCTCTCCAGCTGGCTTTCGTACAGGTCTTGCATTGAGAGATGTGTGTGTGTGTTAGGTAAAGTGGGTTTTGTGTGTTTATGATGTGCATACTGTACATTTGTTTTTGTGTGTGTGTGCATGTGTGTGTCTGCTCGTGTGTGTACCTACGTGTTGTGTTAATGTGTTTTTTTCCCTGTCTGATCACGTTTACGTGTCCTTTAAAAAAAAGATGTATTTAACCAGGCAAGTCAGTTAAGAACAAACTCTTATTTACAATGACTGCCTACCCTGCCAAACACTAACCCGGACGATGCTGGGCAAATTGTCTGCTGCCCTAAGGGACTCTTAACCACCGCCGGTTGTGATACAGCCTGGAATCGGACCATGGTCTGTAGTGACGCCTCTAGCACTGAGATGCAGTGCCTCAGACCACTGCACCACTCACGCATCTGTCTCTCTCCCTTTCCATCCTCTGTTCTCTCTCTCCAGTCTCTTCCTCTCTCGCCACTCTCTCTCACTCTCCAACGTTGTTACAAGCCCGCCGTCTCATAACGAGTTTGACCCTCGCTAATGACCACCTGTTTGTTGTCGGGGGAACGTGCTGGGGCCAGCGCCTGTGTTGGTTAACGTGATTACCGGACAAACAATGGGGGCAGACGGGGTCAGGAGACAACAGACGAGCCATCAAAGGAACCTATTGGTTCAATTATGTTTCGTGGTCCCTCCATCCCCTTCATCCTATTAACTCTGGCAAGGAGTGAGTGGGCAATGAAGGCATTGAAATGGAACACCAGCAGAAGCAGCAACACCAACTGTCTGCCTCTTTTGTCTGTGAGAGAAGGCAGGACTTGGTTATTTATAGAGATTTTAACAGACTGGACTGGACTGGGCAGAGAGAGGGGGACTGGACGGGCTGGATGGGACCCGTGGAGAGGAATACAGGGAATGGAGGGATACAGGGACAGTTCTCTGGCATAGAGTGGTGTGCAGTAGTGTCCCATGGGATGGTTCATTCAGCAATCCGCAAAGCTCGATCGCTATTTGTCTCTCGCTGTCTTTTTCTTTCTCTCTCTTGCTCTCTCTGTCATTCTGTTGCTCACTCTCTTGCGCTCTCGCTCTCTCTCTCTCTCTCTCTCTCTCTCTCTCTCTCTCTCTCTCTCTCTCTCTCTCTCTCTTTCTCTCTCTCTCGCACTCTCACTCTCTCTCTCCGCTCTCACTCTCTCTCTCTCTCGCGCTCTCTCTCGCGCTCTCTCTTTCTCTGTCTCTCTCTCTCTGTCTCTGTCTCTGTCGCTCTCTCTCTCTCTCTCCCTCTGTCTCTCTCTCTCTCTCTCTCCAACTCTCTCTCTCTCTCTCTCCGCTCTCACTCTCTCTCTCTCTCGCGCGCTCTCTCGCGCTCTCTCTTTCTCTGTCTCTCTCTCTCTCTCTCTCTCTCTCTCTCTCTCTCTCTCTCTCTCTCTCTCTCTCTCTCTCTCTCTCTCTCTCTCTCTCTCTCTCTCTCTCTCTCTCTCTACTGTGTAACCCAGGGTGAGAGATGAAAAGTGGAGAAAATGTGGCCGCATGTCAAAAGCCCAGAGCTGGAGAGCCAAGCAGGCAGGCAAAGTCAAGAGAAGAATAAGGTCAAGATGAATACCAAGGCTGCATCGTAAATGGCACCCTATTCCATAGATAGTACATTACTTTTGACCAGATCCCTGGGCTGGGATGAGGCCAGATTCACGTAGGAAGTCCTATTAAAATCAATGAGAAAAACCCAGGATAATGGCCAAAGGAAGTGGACTATTCAGTAGCTAGCCCTAATCCACTGTGCTCTATAATTCAGTTTAAAAAATATTACCCAAAAATATATGATAAAAATAACATGTATTGTCATTATGTAATAAATGCAATATAATCCACATGTATGGATTTTATGAGAAAAAGCCAGGATAAAGGCCAAATGATAATGCGCTAGTGGACTCTAATTCAGTTCCACTCTGATATATAGTGTTAAATGATTTCAAATATAATACACGTAAAATGATAGGTCTTCCATTTCCCATATATGGCAATAGATAATAGTCTTATAGCCAATAGAGCATTTTATTGGTCAGAATATCATGTGTATAGCAAATACAGTCTATTGTCCTATTTAAACCAGGCATTGTGTAGGCAACTTCTTATTTCTTTGTTTGAAAATTGGTCAAACCGCTTCCCTCCATTTTAAAACAACTCTGCCAAATGGAATGATAATGATCCTTTTTACCATAAAACATCATTTTCATGAATCCACTCCCTGCGCCGCAGAGGAGGAGGCAGCCGCCTTACTCCCTCCCTCTCCCTCTACACCACCTCCGAAAAATTAAAATTCAATCAAAATAGGCAAATTTGCTCCCCCACAGGACACCATAGAGAGGAGCGTGCGCCGCGGCGTAAGGTACTCCAATCAATGGCCTTGTTCCCTCCTCCCAAACCGACCAGGAACTCACAATTTGCATGACACAGGAGGGGGTTAGGCTCATGCACACACAGGCACGCACACACGATACACGCACACGTACACGCACACACACACACAGAGGATATCTGGCACCTCCAGGAAAGGAAGCGATCACATACATAAGTTTCCATTGAGCTGTGCTTTAATCCAACTTGTAGCAGGGCTGATGTGGTCTGGTTCATATCTGCAATGGGCAGATAATAGATTTTGAATGGTGTGTGTGTGTGTTTGTGTGTGGGTGTGCGTGCGTGCGTATATGCATGCATGTGCTCTGCTACAGACACTGAAGGGCAGACACACGGTTTCTTTCTCTCTCTCCCTCTCTTTCTCTTTCTCTCCATCTCTTTCCCTCTCCTCCACTCCTGCACGCTCTGCGGCAGCCAAGTGCTCAATACGCTATCGACTGTCTCACCGTGGCAACCTGCAGAATTCCGCCGCCTCCCCAGGAGCCTGGCAGCCTGTCTATCGACCCCGCCCCCTCTCCCCCTCCTCCCTCCCTCCCTCTCTCCATCCCTGCTTCCCATCCCCCACTCCCAGCTCCAGGGAAGCGATGACGTGGGGGCTTCTTGCTCTGGAGAGAAAAAAAGAGGGAGAGAGAGAGCGAGGAAGAGAGAGAGAGAGAGAGAGAGAGAGAGAGAGAGAGAGAGAGAGAGAGAGAGAGAGAGAGAGAGAGAGAGAGAGAGAGAGAGACTCCCTCCACACCGCAGTCACGGTGACAATGACTCTAGGAGAACCATTTCGGAGCAGTGAGCCAGAAAACGCAGCCCCACTGTTGCCATTCATTCTGCTAAGCACCGCACTCACTACTGTCTATGGCACCACATAAAATAGATGTAATATACAAAATACAACACCTAGATGAGATCCATATGATCAAAACAGCTGTATCTAGTTAACGTATTACATCTAATAGGACTGAATTGAATATTACATTTAATATTCCAATTTTAGCACCAGCTCCTCTGGTTTGGCACAAAAAAAAAGAAATTTCAAATGTAAAGCATGGAAATGGAAATCTAAAGCATTGCATCAAAACATACTGGATAAGTTCACATTAATGCCATATCCAGGTAGGACAGCATGTAATGGACTCAGTCGATTTCCTTCTACCTCAGTAACCAACGCTAGCCAGCTAGCTAGCTACCTTCCCCAATTAGCTTCCCTAAACCGAAAGGATATTCCATTTCAAATCGGCCCCAGGTCATCCATCTTGGATGAGTTTCCCCCAAAATGAAAGCAGCATTTCGTTAAGCCGGATGGTAATCATGGTGTTGGGCTAATAATAATCCTTCCTCAGTAGTTTCAGTCAGCAGCACTCGGCTGGGCCTGGCTGGGTAGCCAGTGTGATGGCACAGAGTAATCATCCCCCGTCGAGCCCTGTCAGGGTGGCTGCAGGCTGCTCTTAACATTTAGACACACTCACAGGCACATTGAATACAATCCTAGACCCTCACTCCTCGGCTTGAGATCCCCCCTTTTCCCTCTGCCTCTCTAGATCTCTCTCTCTCACTCGTAAATGACCACTGGGGCCTATCGGGATCTCTCTCTTCTTCATTTTCTTTCTCTCTCTCTCTCGTTCTCTCTGTTTTTCTTCCTATCTCTCTCTCACTTTCTCTCTCTATTTCTCTCTCTTTCTGTCACTTCTGGATTCTCTTTCTGTCACTTCTGGATTCACTAGGATGCCATCATGGCTAGAGGGATGTTGGGGGATCTCTAAACTCTCAGTCGAGCCTATACAGTTGAAGTCGGAAGTTTACATACACCTTAACCAAATACATTTAAACTCAGTTTTTCACAATTCCTGGCATTTAATCCTAGTAAAAACCCTGCCTTAGGTCAGTTAGGATCACCACTTTATTTTAAGAATGTGAAATGTCAGAATAATAGTAGAGAGAATGATTCATTTCAGCTTTTATTTCTTTCATCACATTCCCAGTGGGTCAGAAGTTTACTTAATTAGGATTTGGTAGCATTGACTTTAAATTGTTTAACTTGGGTTAAACGTTTCGGGTAGCCTTCCACAAGCTTCCCACAGTAAGTTGGGTGCATTTTGGCCCATTCCTCCTGACAGAGCTGGTGTAACTGAGTCAGGTTTGTAGGCCTCCTTGCTGTCACATGCTTTTTCAGTTCTGTACACACATTTTCTATAGGATTGAGGTCAGGGCTTTGTGATGGCCACTCCAATACCTTGACTTTGTTGTCCTTAAGCCATTTAGCCACAACTTTGGAAGTATGCTTGGGGTCATTGTCCATTTGGAAGACCCACTTGCGACCAAGCTTTAACTTCCTGACTGATGTCTTGAGATGTTTTGCTTCAATATATCCACGTAATTTTCCCTCCATGATGCAATCTATTTTGTGAAGTGCACCAGTCCCTCCTGCAGCAAAGCACCCCCACAACATGATGCTGCCACCCCCGTGCTTCACGGTTGGGATGGTGGTCTTCGGCTTGCAAGCCTCCCCCTTTTTCCTCCAAACATAACGATGGTCATTATGGCCAAACAGTTATATTTTTGTTTCATCAGACAAGAGGAAATTTCTCCAAAAAGTATGATCTTTGTCCCCATGTGCATTTGCAAACCATAGTCTGGCTTTTTTATGGCGGTTTTGGAGCAGTGGCTTCTTCTTTGCTGAGCGGCCTTTTAGGTTATGTCGATATAGGACTCGTTTTGCTGTGGATATAGATACTTTTGTACCTGTTTCCGCCAGCATCTTCACAAGGTACGTTGCTGTTGTTCTGGGATTGATTTGCACTTTTCGCGCCGAAGTGCGTTCATCTCTAGGAGACGGAACGCGTCTCCTTCCTGAGCAGTATGGTGGCTGCGTGGTCCCATGGTGTTTATACTTGCGTACTATGGTTTGTACAGATGAACATGGTACCTTCAGGTGTTTGGAAATTGCTCCCAAGGATGAACCAGACTTGTGGGGGTCTACACTTGTTTTTCTGGAGTCTTGTCTGATTTCTTTTGATTTTCCTATGATGTCAAGCAAAGAGGCACTGAGTTTGAAGGTAGGCCTTGAAATACATCCACTGGTACACCTTTAATTGACTCAAATTATGTCAATTAGCCTATCAGAAGCTTCTAAAGCTATGACATAATTTTCTGGAATTTTCCAAGCTGTTTAAAGGCACAGTCAACTTAGTGTATGTAAACTTCTGACCCACTGGAATTGTCATACAGTGAATTATAAGTGAAATAATCTGTCTGTAAACAATTATTGGAAAAATGACTTGTGTCATGCACAAAGTAGATATCCTAACTGACTTGCCAAGACTATAGTTTGTTAACAAGAAATTTGTGGAGTGGTTGAAAAACGAGTTTTAATGACTCCAACCTAAGTGTATGTAAACTTCCGACTTCAACTGTATATATGTCCAGGCTGAAGTGTCACTGGTGTACTAATGTAATACTCACTTCCAGTTGTTCATTCTCCTATTTCGGACAGGGTGACAAACCATACAGTATCGACAGGAGAATGAGGATTATTGAGCTCTGTGGAGGTTTCTAAAATGATCTACAGTTATTAAAGTTCTGCAAGATCTACATGGCAGAAGGTAATCTTGGCCCAGATAGAACCTTTTTTAGAAAAAGGTTCTTAAACCCGAAAATTAAAATATGGTCCTAAATGCACCTGCCGGTGTTCCTGACATGCATGCCCGCTATAGGAGCACCCTACTACGGCCCTCTAGCCGTGGGCGCCCTCATTTAAAGAGGTTTGGGATTTCTTCGCTAGGTGAAATGTTTTTTCTTGCAACCAAAGAGCTTCTACCTCGAACCAAAAAAGGGTTATCATACAAGGTCTGCCGAATAACCCTTTCTTTTCTAAGAGTGTGCCGCCTTCCCGGTCTGTCCGTTTGTCTGCTCACTCAACCTGTCTATCTGCTTTCCCAGCCTGTCTGCCCTCCCAGTCATGGCCAGTCTGTTCTACTCACCCCGTCTGGCCCTATATCACCAGCACCACTCTCTCACTGGGCCTCTTCCAGACCCCGACAGGCAACACAAATGGCGTCTGTGGCGCTCCCTGCCAGACACATGATTAGGGGCGGTTAACATTCGCCATCAGAGGTGCGATATTATAGCGTACCAAGACCAGCGAGACGCTCCCTTTCTGCCAACTAACCCCACCTGGCTGCCAGTGAACCAATACATCACACCAACGATCACATACGTCCACACAATAGACCAACGGGAGCTTTTTTATAGTTGTCTTTTTGCTCTGATTGTTGACGGTTCACAATATTTCCTGCTTGTAATGTTCTGGTGCTTAAAGAATCCGAGCTACCATTGAAGCAGAAGAAGCCGTTTGAACGCCACGAAGAGCGGGGGGGTCGTAAAAGGCGCGGTCAATATTCAGATTGATGAACTGGTCTAATCTGGTGTGGCCGTGTAGTCAGAGAGGGAGAGAGAGTAGAGGGAGATGAGAGAGGTAGATGGAGAGAGAGAGAGACAGAGAAACAGAGAGAGAGAGAGAGAGAGAGAGAGAGAGAGAGAGAGAGAGGAGAGAGAGAGAGAGAGAGAGAGAGAGAGAGAGAGAGAGAGAGAGAGAGAGAGAGAGAGAGAGAGAGAGAGAGAGAGAGAGAGAGAGAGAGAGAGAGAGAGAGAGAGAGAGAGAGAGAGAGAGAGAGAGAGAGAGAGAGAGAGAGAGAGAGAGAGAGAGAGAGAGAGAGAGAGAGAGAGAGAGAGAGAGAGAGAGAGAGAGAGAGAGACAGAGAGAGAGACAGATGCAGAGAGAGAGGAGACAGATGCAGAGAGAGAGAGAGAGAGAGAGAGAGAGAGAGAGAGAGAGAGAGAGAGAGAGAGAGAGAGAGAGAGAGAGAGAGAGAGAGAGAGAGAGAGAGAGAGAGAGAGAGAGAGAGAGAGAGAGAGAGAGACGGAGACAAATGCAGAGACAGAGACGGATGCAGAGAGACGAGAGAGTGGGAGGGAAAAAAAGAAGAAAAACACGAATAGAACATTGTCAACTGTGAGTCAGCTGACTGTTCAAAAGTCATAACTGTTACTGGCCTCTGACGTCCTGAGCTGCTCCGTCGACTCCCAACCAATTACACTGCCTGTTCTAAGGAGAGTGTTGAGTCATCGTGGCTCTCTCTCCCCTGATGTGTGGAGAGACGTGAACGACTTGCGTCGTGACTGGTGAAGGCTGCTGGGAAGGCTGCTGTTGGCGTCTGGCATAAAAGCCATTATGAATGAGTCATATGTGTGTTTATTCATTTGAGAGCTTTGTGATGGTCCCTATTATGAATGACTGAATATCAGAGCCGATGTTTCTTGAATAACCGGAATATTGAAGGGTCAATAGAGATATTCGTCACTCACAGTGACACATTTGATTCTTTATTCCCATAAGAATGTTCCCCAACCTGGAAATGATTAATTTCACAATTGAAAGTAAGGATTAATCTGTGGGTGAAGGACTAAAATGATAGATTTGAATAAAAGTCACTGATCTGAATGACAAAGAACTCCACAGCTACTTGTTTGATCTTCCAAATCGTGATAGTTTATAATAGTTTAACAGGTGTCATTAATTCCACCTAAATTATCATATAAACACCATGCTATATTATCCAGTTCAGTTAGTCAACGCCGAAGCCAAGACTTTGTTCTCCTGCTTCAACTCTCAAACCTTTCTTCATCCCTTCCCCTATCTGTCACATCCACCTGAGACTCCTCCTGGTTTACCTGTCTGTACAGTCCCTTTCAGTTCTAAATCCTTTTTATTATTCTTATCATTTTCCACCATTACATTTTTGGACAATAAATTCCTCATTCCTGGTCCCTTCCTCTTGTGTAAACCCTCATGTCTTCTCTCCATACACTTCCCGAGAGTTTCTTGGTCGTAATTTAAGCTCTTCGTCATTTGATCTTTGTCAGGTTTCTTCTCTCTGACACACATAAAGTCAGTTTATTTCCTACGTGTAGGCTAAATGTCATCTTACTCAGATGTCGCTCTGTTGTATAAACCATCCTGTCACTACATACTGCCCCTTTTGTACACTGCCTAGCTCTCCCTGCTCTCTTGCCCACATCCCTTCAAACAGATTCATACATGCAGCAACGATTCCCTTAAAAACCCCTGACCCAAATGCCCTCCTCTTCTTTGTACCTACCCTGCACCCTCCCCTAACCCTGTTCTGAGGGCCATCATTTTCATTTCTGACCAACCATGTCCCCTATCCTTCCCATTGCTTAGCATAAATCATCTTTCTCTCTCTCCCATACCTAATGTATGTCATTGCATCCGTTAATGTAGACCTAATGTAAATGTAATGTCTGTCTGTTTCTCAAAAGCCATTCCAGAGCCCCAGCCGTTCCAGAGCTATCACACCTGATTCAACTTGTTAATAAACACAATAATAAAACCTCTTTAATTTTAACAATATAATGTGGCTATTAAACCAGAATAGAAAACCTGTACGGTTCTACAAAGAGCCTTTGAGATGATTGAGAAAGGTTCTTTATAAAACCATTTTCCATAAAGGTTCTATAAAGAATCATAAAAATAGAGTTTTACATAGCCCCAAAAAGGGTTCTAACCATAGCGAAATCTTTTTTTCGGTGCTATATTGAACCTTTTTTGAATGGTTCTTTCTAGAACCTTAGGAAATGGTTCTTTATAGCACCATACAGGTTCCAATTAGAACTTTATGAGCATTGTTCTTTATAGAACCGTCAAACAAAGGTTGGTTACAAGCCAAAGAACCCTTATTTGGCACTATATAGAACCATTTGTTTTTAGTGGGTATGTTTACTTTTGTTCATTCATTTTGCTCAATACATTTAGTTGAAATCCCATTTGACATATGTAGGCTATGAAGTACATGTCAGGGGTTCAATTAGTTGTTTTATAAAAGCTTGACGTATATAATAGAGGATTTACTTGAAAGGAGGGCATATCACACTACAAGTCTTCTCAAATTCTTTATACAATCTGGCTGTTCATCCCAACAACCATGGCAACTATAGCCTAAATGAAATAGATCCCTCAGTCCATTGTAACCTATTTGGTATACCTTGTGCTGTCAGGAACATAATTCTCTGTCAAGACAAATGAATGACTTCGAAAGCCTTTTATGCCAACTGTAATGTAAAGTTAAGAGAAAATTGTGTAGGCTTTTTGCAGTCTCGTGTGTGGTCATCAATCTATGTAAGAATGCAAATCTCCACTAAAACATTGAACCTGAGTTTCACATAGGGTTATTATAGTAAGATGAATCATGCGTTATCTCTGTGGGTTAGAGGTTCATCATGTGATGACTTCATAATGTCCCCAATAAACATCGAATTACTGTAGTTTTGGATTGACTGGTTGCATTTATGACATGCTGCGGGATTAGTCTATGATATAATTCTTCCTCAGATTTGTCATTTAGTTCCCTTTGCTGGAATTTTTTACAAGTGACATTGAGCTTTTAGTTACTGAAAGGGTCAGTTCATATGTCGGGGTTATTCTCAGAACTGAATGAGCATCGTATGGAGTTCGCATGGACATGATAGCATATTAATAGGACTGCACGTGCATCACGTTCCCTTGAACCGTTGAAACATGTGCCATGCGCAATTTGAAAGACAGTGAAGTGGAAATTGTGTGGTGGTGTCCATTTTTATAATTCCAACCACATCCATTGTTAAATCTTTAACTGATATGGCTCATAAATTGTAATATTATGCAAAGCCTAAACAAGATAGTTGATACGACAGTCACAGCCTTTTGGTGACATACAAATATAATTAATTCCATGCGCATATCAAGGATCAGGTGTTATTGGAGAATACCGTATCTACTAAAATAGAAGGCAAAACTTCGTTTCAACCACGCAAATGGTTTTCATCAAAATAAGTGTATTTGAGTATTGTGGCCCTTGCAGTCAACGGTATGGCTCATTATTTCGAAGAAGATTGCGAATGTTATAGAATTGCTGTTTTATTGTGACCGCTCAAAGCTTGCTCCTCGAGCCACAATGAGAATGCTTTGTGGTCTTTCCTTTGAACCTACTGAAAAATAATGAATGTTTTGATAGCCAGCGTGAGTATGGGAGTGATTTTGTGCGCAAATACTCCGGTGAATCTGGTCGTTCAACTCGTTCATTTGATATTTCTCTGGCGTTTTGAGCTCATTGCCTTATAAGGAAAGGAAGTCGTGCCTGTCTGCAATAGGCTGAACATTGCCGCCTGCATGAACTGTTCTCCTTTAACCCTTGCGCTGCTGAATTTTATTTAGGTTTAAAATGATACTCGACGCTTGCGCCTTTATACTGAAAACATATAACGAAATAAATAACAATATAGACAAATACCAATAATTTTACAATGTGTAGGCTTATACAATATAACAGATAATTTGATAAGCCAAATATACGTTCATGTGTGTGTGTGCGCGCGCGTGTGTGTGTGTGTACAACCGTGCGTGTGCGACGACTATAGCGCACTTGTCAACATGTCCAACCTGTTTTCGTGTTTCAAAGAGACAGCGGGCATAAGAGACACACGAACCACCACCAGCGGCAGTAACTGTGCTGTTGTAAGGTGCAAAAAAACAACGCACATTGGCTTTTCTATGTACCAGAGGTAGGCCCATGCGTCTCTCGCCCAAGTGATAACGCAGCGGCTGGTGCCCGTCAAGAGTCGGATGGCAGAAATAAACACGGTGGAAGAAATGCCAACGGGGTTTAAGACCAACTGATGTGACCTACATATCTCTGACACAGCCACGGGCCTTTGATGTGCAGAGAAAATTCACTCGATGCCCCGTACCGCGACACTGGCGCTCGGTAATGGTTTTACATATGACCTTGTATTAATGGAAAGGGTAGATATTTATGGAAAATGCCTACCAGCACGACGCATCCTTGCTCATCCATTGGGTATGTTAGCCAAGTCACCAAGGCGAATAGGAAAGCTCACGTTTATGGATTTTCTTTCAAAGATCCCAGTGTGAAGTCTTTGGAAAAAAATCATAAATAACATGGGAAACCCATATTACAGTTATCAGAATCATATGAGGGTGATGATGGTTATTATTATTAGAATGTATAAATTAGATTGGGGAGTGATTAATACGATCTTCTATACCTGATTTAGCTGGTACATACTATTTCAGTGTGCATAATGTTTGTTTTCTACCGGGGTTAAATGCTCAAGGTACCATTTATTGATCGGTATCATTCAGTGGTGGGCTACATAGGTGCCTACCAGATCCATAATGAACTGTTACATATATTTATTTTTTGGAGTGGGATACCAAAGTTGTATTTCAGTAGGCCTATTGATGATGAGTCACTCACACAATGACATTCACTTAATTTATCCAATCGGTCTCAGCCTTTAATTAAGGAAACCAGGGCTGTGTCCTTTAGAACTATCTGGCATACACTTGTAACAATTGTGAAAACGTTAATGAATACATTAACAAATAGGCTACATTCATTAATATCGGTCGAAGGAAATGGGCATGGAGCATACATAGGCAATGGCAGCCTTGATTCCTTTTTTCATGATTTGCATGACATGGCGTAAAAGGCAATAATTGCGTAACAATTCCCAATTTGACATATCATAACACATTATTATACTTTTCATAGCACCCTCGTGCAGTTCCATTTCACCCTACACATCCATGGGATAAAAGCATGAAACTGCCCCAGCCCCCAAAAGCGCCTCCTCCTCCTGACGTCACATCAATGGCTCTTTGCATGAACTGTTTTCTGCAACCCCTTCTCGTGTGCAAGGCAAAGCCAAACGTATCGCACTGCCGCTGCCAACGAATTCCGACTAGAGTGAGAGGGAAAGAGAGGGAAGATCGGAGCGAAGGGAAATCTCTCGAATCAATTTGAACGACGGAAAAACAGCACAAACGCGGGCAGGGGTGACATTTTCTACAGCCATTGGAAGAGAAACCTTCCCCTTGCATCGAAAATGGAGCTACCCGCCGCGGGAGAGCACGTCTTTGCGGTGGAGAGCATCGAGAAGAAGCGGAATCGAAAGGTTTGAAATCACTTCAAATATATGATTGCTCAATGTCCACAAACAGGGTTATTTGGTATCGCTATGCAATATATTGCGTAATTGATGGAAGTAAATTATGTTGTTGTTGTGTTTTTGCAGATAGACAATGTCAAAGACCCGCTTATAATCAAATGAACCAATATGTTCTCTCATCTCCGTATAGGGGAGGATGGAATACCTAGTCAAGTGGCGAGGATGGTCTCCAAAGTAAGTTAGCTTTGAAAATACTATAGCCTACTTTAGTACTGCCTAGTAATGCAAATTAATATTTCAAGTTTTCAAGTGTGTGTGTGTGTGTGTGTGTGTGTGTGTGTGTGTGTGTGTGTGTGTGTGTGTGTGTGTGTGTGTGTGTGTGTGTGTGTGTGTGTGTGTGTGTGTGTGTGTGTGTGTGTGTGTGTGTGTGGCGCGTGCGTCTTTGCGCGCGTTGAAGTGAATGTTTGATTCGATCGATGGCGCTTAGGATGCCATCACTAATTTATGTGTTGAGCGAAAATTAAGGCAACGTGGGGTAACTATCCCCCCCCCCCTCAAGAACATTTTCTAGTAATTAACTCTTAAAAGCTCAAATCTAGGTATCTTATTTAAATTAAATACATATAATAATGAAGCAAAATGGCATTGCACATCTCACTATTAATATCCTCACTATGATGAGGTTTTGATGTAAGGTTCCTCTTTTTATTTGCACACCAAATCATGCCCAAACCATCCTACAATATAAAGAAAATGACTGTAACTCAATGAAGTTATTTGTGGATGATTTGGACTTGCAATATGATTGTATATATACAATATGATTGTATAATTGTATATCTATAAAAAGCTTATAGATCTAACGTAATTTGAATATATATATATATATATGGAGGGGCAGTTACCCCGGGGGCTTGTTACCCCACATTACCCTAATCACCCTCATGATTCCCATAGAGTAACCGTTTTGCTTGTGTTGACTTTGTGAAGTATACTTCCTAGCAATTATTAACACTTTATAATGACCTATTTCCAGAGTATAGGCTATACTTTGCTCTTACTTTATTACACATTTATCAATAATATGCATAATGTTTATGTTTTGATATAGGCCTATTTGGTCAAGACTGACTGCTAACTGTTAACAGCTAACCTGATTACAGAAGTTGCCTTGCTACTTTACAACGGATTCTGTCAGCAACCAAGCAGATGACGGCCAAATTTGATATATGGTTGTAGTTTGGTTGATAGAAGGCGACCTCTGTTGATATTAATGTCTCTCTCTATCGCTCTCTCTGTCTCTCGCCCTCTCTCTGTCCTACTTTCTGTCTTAATAGATATAACACGTGGGAACCAGAAGAAAACATTCTCGACCCGCGACTGCTTGACGCTTTCCAGAACAGGTGAGTTTGACAGACTCGATTTGACGAGCCGACCTTGTGTAGTCAATGAGGGTTGGGGGCGCTGCTCTGTGCGTGTGTCTGTGCGTGTGTCTGTGCACGTGCGCACACAGCGCACCACTTCTATCCCGTGGTGTGCGTAAAATGTGCCCTAATTGAATTACATTTTCCTATGGCAAAACTTTTCAAACCCCAGAAAGACATGATGCAGTCATAAGTTGTTTTTTTAATTTTTTTAAAAAAAAAAAAATTATAAATCTCAGTAGGCCTAGAATAGCAGTAGGCCTACACAGTGACCACACAAATCGGATTGAAAACATTTAGGAAAGATTGCGTATGACTTACAATTTCGTGGTCGACCATATTGGACAATGAATTGTCCCTATGTGATATTCTTAGGCCTGTAATAATAGATTGATTGATTTTAGTTTGCCCATACCACAATAGGCTATCATCTTTCACAGGCTACATGCTTATGCGGACACCAGGGCCAAATATTCCTTGACTGCATGCTTTGTCTTGTCCCCCATCCCTGCTTCATCTCACCATGTATTGAATGAGGAAGGCACTGGGAACAACATTAGACAAAAGGCCCCCTAGGCTTCTAATAATAGGCGATATTCCTGAAACAACCGTAGAAGCATCCGCTTGAAAACACCGTTGTGCCTTTTCAAGATGACTTGTTTGCTGGACAGGCATTACTGTTAACCGGTAATTGCTAAACCTCCCGTGTGGGTTTCCTGGACGTGAACACACAACTACAACTGCACTATGGCGCAAAAACCATGCAGTGACTCGGCCTGTCGTCGGGGTTTGCTGTCAATCTCTCCCACCGTGTGCGCACACCAGCTTTTAAAAGAGATGGGTCACTCAGTAGGGAAAATGTAGACAGAGGGCGGTGTCTGTTTTCGCCATTATCTCTGTCTCTGAACGGGGGGAGTTTTTATTGTAGCTAATTACGTGACTCTCCAGGGGGCCTCACCGGGCAGAGTACCAGGCTATGAAAATATACTGAGTCGCCACAGTAATTAGATGTGCTCGAGGAGGGGGGTTGACATCAGTACTCATTGGGTATTGAATTACTGCTATTGAGAAAGCATGGAAAACAGTGGGCTATAGGGAAAGTATCCTACCCACCAGTTACATGGTCTATAGATGTGTAGTTCATTCAGGCCCTGAATCTATTCCATCCTTATATGGATTGAATGTTGAACTGGAAAACTATTAATTCCATGTGGAAATCATTTTTGGAGTAATGCCGATTTAGTCAGGCCTAAACCATACATTCCTTTTGGAGTAATGCCGATTTAGTCAGGCCTAAACCATACATTCCTTTTGGAGTAATGCCGATTTAGTCAGGCCTAAACCATACATTCCTTTTGGAGTAATGCCAATTTAGTCAGGTCTAAACCATACATCATTATTTTTGGAGTAATGCCGATTTAGTCAGGCCTAAGCCATACATTATCTTTGGAGTAATGACAATTTAGTCAGGCCTAAACCATACATTTTTTGACATGAGAAGGACTTTGATATGCAGCAACACTTGGTAAACAAGTAATAAGGATATATGGCTGTAGACGCTACACTACATTAAGTATGATATTTGTAATTCATGTCTCGTGGGTTCAGTTAGAGGATCTAGTGGTAAACATGGGGATATGACAGGGGTATTCCACTGATGTTTCATGTCACCAATTAGGATTCAATGGTGCATGGGATTTTCCCATAAATTACTGCATTGCATTACTGTATTTCATTATTGTTAGTACATCATCCTTGCATAAGCAATGAAAGTACTTTATTGTGTGTAGTCCCCTTTTGTAGTTAAAGTACTGTATTCTGACCTAAATACAGTTTCACAGTTTCAATTACAGGGGGGGGGGCAAATCCCACAAATCAGGCCCCTTCCAATGAGATTTGAAATATCCCCCCCCGCTGCCTAACTCTGTTACATTATGTTGTTAACTACTAAAGAATGTATTATTGTGGATGGTTTGAGTGACATGGTGGTGTTTTCTGTCTTACACAGGGAGAGATACGAGCAGCTTATGGGATATCGCAAAAGAGGGCCAAAGCCAAAGCACCTGATCGGCCAGGTGAGTCTTCACATATTTTGGAGAGTTGACAATTAACTCCTTGATTACTATACATTTGATGAAATAAATGTTACTATTAATTAATGTTACTATAAGAGATTGAGTACATTTTTGCCATCCAACACTAAGACCAACACATTCTTTAATTGAAACGGGCTTTCTAAGAATTCTAAATCCTTTATAAGACTACAAAATAGGTGTTAAAATCTGAATGACTGTCATATAGATTAGGGGCACATGCTGTTGATAGGTTAGGGATAGACTGGGTAGATTAGGTCTCCAAAATGTCTTCAATCTTAAAGCAATGACTGAAAAGTACATATAGACATCAATCACAAATCGAAAGAGCAAAAGGAACCCCCTCTAGGTAGTGTTTGTTCCTCTCAGGGCGGTGTTGGTGGTAACACATAGGAGGAAGCCAGTGATGGGGCACAAAGCAGTCTATGGCATTCCTCAGAGCTGAGGTCAGAGCGGCTAGAGGAGCCACTCTGAAATGTAACTCTGATGGCCAGGAGGGTGGGAGGGCTGACAAAATATGTATGAAATGCCCTCACAGAACTAAACACAAGTTTAGAACTAAACACAAGTTTAGGGCTCAGGACTCACTCAAAGGTCATCTAGAGGGCACCATTTGATGATGGCATTTTTCTAACCTTCATTACAGAGAGAAAGTCAGTCAGATAATCATGTCAACAAGTTGATCTATCAGTTAACTAACAGCTGTGTTTTTCTCAGGTCCCGTCCTTTGCCCGGAGATCCAGCGTCCTCTCAGGCCTTCAGGAGACCACCCTGGACGAGGAAAACCGGCAGAAAGTGGACCCCATCCAGACCCAGCAGTACCAGCTGAACAGCAAGAAGCACCACCAGTACCAGCCCCTGCTGGCCAAGGAGAGGGAGGCCGAGCAGCAGGCCAACGGAAAGAAGAAGCTCTACTACCAGCTCAACAGCAAGAAACATCACCACTACCAGCCTGACCCCAAGATGTATGACAGCACCCAGTGCATGAAGCCCAGGGAGGCCACCAAAGCTCCAGAACTGCCCACCAACCACAGCTGGAACCTGCCTCCCGCGCTACAGCAGAAGTGGGTCCGGGACAAGGACTCTGGCTGCCTGAGCAAAGTGAAAGATATCACCATGGAGCTAAAGAAGCTTCCGGCTCACCTCAACGACCACAGTGGCGAATCGGAGCAGAGCAAGGCCACGGCCAAAGAGGACGCACCGCTGTTGAAGGCCAACGATGTCAGCGACAGCAAGCTGAAGATTGTCAAGAACAAAAACAAGAATGGACGCATCGTCATTGTCATGAGCAAGTACATGGAGAACGGCATGCAGGCGGCGAGGATTAAAAACGGAGATGTGGAAACCCTTGACAAGCCACAGCCGGACAATGATGATGATGATGCTGCAGAAAATCAACTTGAAAAGATGAGGCTCGTCCAGAAACTGGGTCTCACCAACGGATTTGCGAAAGACTGCAACAAAGACGTTAAGTTACACGCCCTCAACTCAGGATCTAACGGATCTAACGTATTTAAGTGTCCTGCTGAGAAGGTCGACTCACCCAAAATGGAGCTTAGTGCGACAGAGCAGCCCCTGAGGCTGACCACCAAACCTAACCTTGCCCCTTGGCCCTTTGAGATGGGGGTTCATAGAAGGACTCAGCGAGTAAACGGCTCTTCTCCAGCCTTCAAACGTCACCTTTCAGAGGCAGACAAGGGCGAGGACCGTGGTGGCTGTAAACGGTTTCTAAACTCCCGGAGTATCAGTGCACCCTGCACTGTGTCCTCACCACCTCAGAGCAACTCCATGGACCAAAATGGCCACCATAGCCACAATGGCCACCAGGACTATGACTTCCTGGAGTCTAACCAGGACGAGCCCATGGACCTCAGCTGTGTGAGGTCCAGACGGGAGGCTCCAGTTCCCACAGAGACACAGGTGGCTCCTTCTGCCGAGGAGGAGAAGACTGCCGAACAGACAAAACCGCCATTGGCTATCACAACAGAACAGACAAAACCGCCATTGGCTATCACAACAGAACATACTGTGGAGGAGGAGCCTTTTCCTTCATTCAAGCCTTTCCTTGGGAATATAGTCATCACGGATATTACAACAAACTGTCTCACAGTGACATTTAAGGAATACGTTACAGTGTAACGAAGCTGAAAAAGGCGATCTGAGGACGAGGGATTAATAGCAAATGTGTGAATATGTACAAATGTGTGTTGGAACATATTGGTATTTTCAGATGTTTGAATGTAAATAAGAGCCCTTACAGTTTGCATTTAGTGGGGTTGAGATTCATTTTGTTTCGGGTTCCTAACCCTTCTATAATTTGTATGTACGTAGCTTTGGCTATCATTCTCTAAATGAGCCCCAGAGTTGTTGTCATACTTGATGATGTAAGCTTCTAATTGAGTTACAAACTACTTTAGTATATGCTATTTGACACATGGTATCAGGGCTCAGTGAAAAAGCACTTACTCTTGTAAATAATTATTTACTTTTTATAAAGGCTTTATATCCGTTTTGCTTTACAGTCTTTGTTTAAGGTCTATATATTGAGAAAGAAAAAGTCTATATATTGATTATCGGTAAATTACACTCTCTTTCAGTTTATTTGCCTGTGTGTGGTGTTTGTGCACGCAAGTGAATACGTTTGTGTGTCTGTGAGTACATGTGTAGTGAGGTTTTGCAAAATTATGGACCGTGTGTGCGCATGTGCAGTACCATTCAAAATTTGTTGAGAGACTGCCAAGAGTGTGCAAAGCTGTCATCAAGGCAAATGGTGGCTACTCTGAAGAATCTCAAATATAAAATATATATTTGTTTAACACTTTTTTGATTACTACATGATTCCATGTGTGTTATTTCATCGTTTTGATGACTTCACTATTATTCTACAATGTCAAAAATAGCTCAAATAAAGAAAAACCCTGGAATTTGTAGGTGTGTCCAAGCTTTTGACTAGTACTGTATGTGTGTGTGTGTTTGCAAGATGGACATATTCAGACAAGGAAGATAGAAGTCCATTGCTTGGACAGATCGTGCCATGTGAGACGACAGGGAGAGCCAAACTAACAGGGCCTCCCGGGTCAAACTGCACAAGTCAATGAAGGACCTTAGAGTTAAGATGTACTTTGCACTGTTGTAGGCTGGCTGAGGGGGGGTGAATGGCTGCTGCGAAGGGGATGGCCTTAGCCTCTTATCTGAGGTTAACGTTTAGGAAGATAGATATTACTGGTTTCAATTATTGTAAATATGTGAAATACCCACTAATATCATTCATTCCCTGTAGTGCTGTAACAATGTGGGATTTTAGATATCAATTCATGTCCCATTGGCCTAGTTCTTTCTTCAAGATCCATAACATGGATATGATTAATTTAAAAAATAATGCTATGTTTATAATTGATCCTATTTATTGTAGCTATTCAACATGAATGAGAAACATGAAGGGAAGTTGGAAATGATCTATATAGTATTAACTTTAGAAGGTCTTGTAGGCCAACTAACAATCACTTTAAAAGGTGTTGCACATCAACTAACAATCACATTGAAATGTTGTTGTATTGATGAATTCACCTACATGTCATATTCAGAATGTAAACTATGGGTGATTAAATCAACATTACAGTTAACCCAGGTGGCCTTTAATGTTCAATGCATTTAAGGAAATGTCCGGCTATTCTTTTATTCACGCCGTTTTCTTCACTCTCCGGTATGACTAGACGTACAGAAGTAATTATGAGCGATGTTCTCATAGCCTACACTCTAATGCTAATGCGTTTGATAGGCCATTGGCCTTTTGTGGGCGTGTACCACTGTTAGTGTTTCAATGGCATTCAGTGTTTTCATTTCAAGGGCAAGGCATATGGTACCCTAGGCTTGTCTGTAGCCTATTCTGGTACCATCAAAAAACATGAGTTCATGGGACCTTCTCAATGTTCTGTTTGAAACCCCTTTGAGCACATGGTTCTTCAAATATGCATTGTAACTGCTTTAAGGGGGACTTTGTTGTTTATGTGAGCAGACTACACTGAAATGGCTTCTTCTGATGTGTTTTGCAAGAATAAAATTGTAAGAAAGTTATGGGCCGAATCTCTTCTTTTTGGGCTACGTGACTATGCATGATCAGATGTTAGGGTGATACAGATCTACATTGTTTCGAGGGTGTCTTCGGGTGAGCAAAAGATGATGAACTGCGGTCTTGCAACACAATCTTGTAGAAACCGCATGACTTGCTTCTCGCACTGGAGGTTAAAATAGATGCAGTACTAACCTCGCTTCCTGGCCTGCTGCAGGGCTGGCCCTAGCCTTTTGGTAACCCTAAGCAAAATTTTGTTGGGCCCCCCCACCTTGCGGGCAAAACATTTCAGTGGCCTAATGCCATGTCTTATTCCAATGTAATATGATGAGTGAAAGTGACTAACCAGTGCTTTAAAGTACTTAAATAAAAATACTTGAAAGTACTACTTTAGTAGATTTTTTGGGTATCTGTACTTTACTTGACTATTTATATTTTTGACAACTTGTACTTTTACTTCATACATTCATATAGAAAATGATACTTTTTACTTCATACATTTTCCAGGACACCCAAAAGTACTTGTTACATTTTGAATGCATAGCAGGACAGGAAAATCGTCAAATTCATACACTTATCAAGGGAACATCCCTACTACTGCCTCTGATCTGACGGACTCACTAAACACATGCTTTGTTTGGAGTGTGGCCCTGGCTATCCGTAAATTAAAATAAACAAGAAAATGATGCCGTCTGATTTGCTTAATATAATTAATATGACACTTAAGTATATTATTAGCAATTACATGTACTTTTGATACTTAAGTATGTTTCAAACTAAATACTTTAAAACTTTTACTCAAGTAATATTTTACTGAGTGACTTTTGCTTTTACTTCAATCATTTTCTATTAAGGTATCTTTACTTTTACTCAAGTATGACAATTGGGTACTTTTTCCACCAATGTCAATAACTATATTAATGGGGCCTCCTGGAGGTCAGGTCCCCTGGGCACGTGCCCTGCGTGCCTGGTCAGTAATTCAACCATGGTTACTACAAGTTTAGATATGGCTAGACTAATTCACCAAACAAACAAAACATTGGGGAGGTATGGGGGGTGTTGCTTATGACTAGGGCCGCCCCTGCCTGCTGAATTGAGATTCTTTCTTGATGCACAAAGGTTAGCAGCAGGCTAGAGAACTCTGTAGACATATGTGTTGGTCACACTCATTATACAATAGTGCTTTAAGTTGAGTCAAAGGTGTTGGGGCAAATGCATATAGGCCTAAGGTCAATCACAATCACAGTAAACTAACTTCATGCTCTTTTACAATAAGCTCTCCTAGTTTCAGATGACATCTCCTCCATGGTCAGTTTAAAGTATATACACTGCCGCTCAAAAGTTTGGGATCAATTAGAAATATCATTGTCTTTGAAAGAAAAACACGTTTTTGGTCCATTAAAATGACATCAAATCGATTAGAAATACAGTGTAGACACTTAAGGATTGGTCCCTTTTTTCCATTTTCACCTAAAATGACATACCCAAATCTAACTGCCTGTAGCTCAGGCCCTGAAGCAAGAATATGCATATTCTTGGTACCATTTGAAAGGAAACACTTTGAGGTTTATGGAAATGTAAAAGAAATGTAGGTGAATATAACACATTAGATCTGGTTAAAGATAATACAAAGAAAAAAACAACTGTTTGTATTTTTTGTACCATCATCTTTGAAATGCAAGAGAAAGGCCATAATGTATTATTCCAGCCCAGCTGCAATTTAGATTTTGGCCACTAGATGTCACCAGTGTATGTGCAAAGTTTTAGACTGATCCAATGAACCATTGCATTTCTGTTCAATTTTGTATCAAGGCTGCCCAAATGTGCCTAATTTGTTTATTAATAACTTTTCATGTTCAAAATTGTGCACTCTCCTCAAACAATAGCATGGTATTATTTCACTGTAATAACTACTGTAAATTAGACTGAGCAGTTAGATTAACAAGAATTCAAGTTTTCTGCCAATATCAGATATGTTTATGTCCTGGGAAAAATTATTGTTACTTACAACCTTATGCTAATCGCATTAGCCTATGTCAGCTCAACCGTCCCGTGGAAGGGACACCAATCCCAAAGAAGTTTTTAATGTTGTAAATGACTATTGTATGCATGATTGCGTGATGTTTTTATTAACCAGTCTGAGATATGGCTTTTTCTTTGCAAATCTGCCTAGAAGACCAGCATCCTCGAGTCGCCTCTTCACTGTTGATATTGAGACTGATGTTTTGCGGGTACTATTTAATGAAGCTGCCAGTTGAGGACTTGTGAGGTGTCTGTTTCTCAAACTAGACACTCTAATGTACTTGTCCTCTTGCTCAGTTGTGCACCGGGGCCTCCCACCCATCTTTCTATTCCGGTTAGAGGCAGTTTGCGCTGTTCTGTGAAGGAAGTAGTACACAGCGTTGTATGAGATCTTCAGTTTCTTGGCAAATTTTCACATGGAATAGCCTTAATTTCTCAGAACAAGAATAGACTGACGTGTTTCACAAGAAAGTATTTGTTTCTAGCCATTTTGAGCCTGTAATCGAACCCACAAATGCTGATACTCAACTAGTCTAAAGAAGGCCAGTTTTGTTTCTTTAATCAGCATAACCGTTTTCAGCTGTGCTAACATAATTGCAAAATGGTTTTCTAATGATCAATTTGCCTTTTAAAAGGATCAACTTGGATTAGCTAACACAACGTGCCATTGGCCCACAGGAGTGATGGTTGCTGATAATGGGCTTCTGTAGGCCTAATGTAGATATTCCATAAAAAAATTGCAGTTTCCAGCTACAATAGTCATTTACAACATGAACAATGTCTACACTGTATTTCTGATCAATTTGATGTTATATTAATGGACAAAAAAATGTGCTTCTTTCTTTCAAAAACAAGGACGTTTCTAAGTGACCTCAAACTTTTTAACGGTAGTGTATATACAGTAAATGTTGAAGGACAGTATCTTATCTAATTCGTTATTCCAAGCTGACTAAACTCAACTCTACGGTGAAGGTTGTTTCTGATCAAATCCACCAACTCCACCTATTCACCCAAGGTCAATACTTTAACATTTTTAAATTATGAAACACTTACCTTGTACCTATGTTTGTCATCTGTAGTTGCATGCCTTTCTTTGTATGCTGAAATCAATACTTTTTACTAAAACATTAATCAAATACAACCACTGACTGTTTCCTTGTTGGGATTCAATTGGCACATGCTCATTTGTGCTGAGTTCCCATCTTAGAGCAACAGCAATGAGCAAAAAGTCTGTGGTTGTATGTGATTAATGTTTATTGAAAAAGTATGGATTTCAGCGTGCAAAAAAAGGCATGCAACTACAGATGACAAACATAGGTACAAGGGAAGCATCTTAAAATGTGCAAAAGTGTTCTATTGACCTTGGGCAAACCGAAGTAGTCAGAGCTGAATCCCACAAAGCCTGGTCTCTACTCAACTCTGTTGCTGGAGTTAATCAGAGACTTCCTTCACCATGGAGTTGAGTTTAGTCAGCTACCTTCTTCCAGGGTACAACCCCATAATCCATGATTGTTGTTCACATGTGGGGAAATGACTGAGTTTCTAGCCTAGGCCTATGAAATCCACCTTGGATGCATATGGTTTCATTCACAACGTGTATGAGGCTGTCCAACAAAACGGTTTGTCTATATGCAACTGAAGAAAGAAAGCCTATGTATCAACACCCGTAAAGCCAATGAGGCCTTTGTCGCTTATGTAGGCTAATTTGCAAGCATATTCATTTGTTTTGTTGCAATCAGGTGGCTCCACGGGCTTGTAGCCTACTTGCAGAAGTTGGAACAATAATCCCAAAAACAACATTCAATGGATGGCATAATTGATGTATTAAAATTGCTATATAATTATAGGCTGCAGGCCTATTTCCATCGAGATGATTTACCATGGTGCGTCATTGAACCATTTCTATTGAAGGAAGACATTTATACTCCGCCTATAATTCCTCATAAATTAATTTAACTTTGGAAACTATACCGATACAATTAAATCTTTAGGCTACGCTCAAATCGTTCATACCTTGTAAGTGGGGTGACGCAATGTTTAGCTGATCAGATGTAGGCCTAAGAAGGCTATATGACCCTGAAAAAAAATCCCGATTTTCGTAAATCAGTCATTGCCCACAATAATGGGAATTAATAGGGCGAAACAATAATACAGTTGCAAATATCTCGGTCTTCAACTAACCAACTTGATCTGCCTCCTCATGCCTTCTCTTCTCCCCTGCCAATCCATTCTCATAAATGATTTTGAAACCTTTTGATGTTACATGGACAATGTGGTAACCAATTGTAAAAAGCAGGGTATCTAGTTACAAAGTGACCTGCAAAACCGGGTTTTATGGCATGTTTTGTAAATCTAATAATTTTTCCGAATTACAGAGATTGCTGCAATTACTTCGCATGCACCTTTGACATTAATTTCTCCCGAAAGGGAAACGTGGGTTTCTGCCCTTAGGTCTATTTAAAAAAAAAAAGTTTGATTAAAGTCCGGTATACTTTTTGGTCCAATTTGTTGGAAGTACAGCATGTCCTCTCTCTAACCTGCGCGCGCGCACACGCTCACACACACACACACACACACACACACACACACACACACACACACACACACACACACACACACACACACACACACACACACACACACACACACACACACACACACACACACACACACACACACACACACACACACACACACTTGCTAAATTGCAGATTGACAGGAAATATATTTATTATAGAAGCATTTTCCATACCGGATTGGAGCGATGATATTTGTTTGTTATTTTACAATGGCACTGAAAGTTTTCTCATTCATAAATCCATCAGCTGTTGCTGTGTATTTCCTGGTTGTTTGTTCATGTATGATTCAAATGTAAATGTTTTGTCTATAAAGCCAATGTTTCTGTGTGCCCTACTTATTTGCCAGTGTTGACAAACAAATGTTGACATTCTGGTTTATATGGTAGCCTATATAGGCTATGCCCTGCATTTGCCACAATGCTAAGCTAATTTATGTGGGAAAATATGACAAATGAGCTCATCCTGTGACCGATTTATCATCTGTCTTTCACTATTTGTCATTCAGTTTTTTTTATATAGTAGATTTACAAACGCAACTAGGGACAGTGTAAAGAGTGTGAATAATTCAAGTTAAATTATCATCAACATGGCGGACTGACTGTAAATAGAGTCGTCGCAGATGCACAGTCGAGAGAGCAAAAGTTGCCCTTAGCCCCTACGCCTCATTGCGAAACTTCAGGGATGATGCGTCGCAAAAACCCATCGGCTTGATAAACCACAATCGCAGTGCAGAAGCCTTTATTCTCGACCATTTTATTTCATTCCATTGCCGCGGAGCCCCCGAATAAAAAAAACTGCTTTCTGCACCTTAACGCGCGGAGAACGAGAGAGAAAATGGCTGTCTCTTTTAGTCTATCCATCTTATTTTTTTATCGAGGTTTTAAACTGGGCGCATGTGACAACACCGAAACGGATGTCAATTAAATAAACGAGATAGCTTAATGTTACGAGGTTAATATCTGTAGCCTAAATGTCTGGAGACTATAAAGTAAAAAATGTTACCAGCCTGCCAACGGAACAAACCCAAGTGTTGTATATGTGGCAATATAACAAAACTATGAACGTTTGCTTTATCATACTACATCATTAGATAAATGTTGTTCTGGTTGCCTCCAACAATAGAGATATAGATATATTTTATAACACCCCTATCCGCGAGAGCGTTGATCACTTTTGGCAGTCTATTTCAGTCATCTCAAAATGTTCACACATGTTGTTTCTTTTGCAACCAATGTTACTTAATTTAGGCCTATACATTCCATTCTCTGTAAATTGTTCCTATGGGAATTATATTGTTCTAAATTATGTTTGGAAAGGATTGACATTATGAATATGCTAGTCATGGTAACGCGCTGGGTCTTGTGGATTTCATTTGTTTGTAAATCAAATGAAACTCAGTGACATTTTGTACCATTGTTTCTTTTCACAGATTGGCCTTGTAATTTATACAATTAAGCTCTATCGAAACAAACAGAAGTTGCGGATGCCTCTTTCCCTCCCTCTGCGCACACATTCCACATCCCTCCTCTTTATCAACAAAAAGTGTAACCTTGAACTTTTGTGTTGGCACAATAGTGTGGAAGGCAATGTGATCTCGGTTAGAGGCCTAATGAAAATAGCTTGAAGGTCCTGGTTATAGATGTGTCGTCCTTTAATGACCAACTGGACGAAAATAAAGGTGACATTTTAATTATGTCCGATGCAAAATGTGAGAGCTGTTGGCCAAGCTTTTAGACAACTAGCGCTAAGAAGTTGTGTTGTTATGCAAATCTCACAAAAATAGTTGATAAGCGCAAGAGGACTTGAAATGCATGATACCTGTGTGCGATGGTGCGCGTGTGTGTGAGAGAGAGAGAGAGAGAGAGAGAGAGAGAGAGAGAGAGCGAGAGAGAGAGAGAGAGAGAGACAGGGAGACAGAGAGAGAGACAGAGACAGAGAGAGAGAGAGAGAGAGAGAGAGAGAGAGAGAGAGAGAGAGAGAGAGAGAGAGAGAGAGAGAGAGAGAGAGAGAGAGAGAGAGAGAGAGACAAGGAGACAGAGAGAGAGAGAGAGAGAGAGAGAGAGAGACAGGGAGACAGAGAGAGAGAGAGAGAGAGAGAGAGAGAGAGAGAGAGAGAGAGAGAGAGAGAGAGAGAGAGAGAGAGAGAGAGTGTGTGCGTGCGTGCGCGCTTGTGGCAAGTATGTGTTCGCGTGTCTGCATAGGAGACGATACATTAAGATTCGTTCTTCCCCTTGTGCAAGATGTTCGTTTTTTTTAGCTTTGCTGAGCACTGGGTAATGGCGGTTGCCCAGATACGAGCGAACCAATAATCTTCTAACAGGTCGACCATGCACCCATATATGGCTGCAACCACTGCTGCACTGCAGTCGCGCGGAGACCAATGCTTACCCCATAAAAGGAGTCCAGCAGCCCGTTTTCCTCCGGTAAAGCGATGCACAAAATTCATTACTGGCATCATGTTTGCCTGTGGGAAAATAAAAGAGACAAAATGAAAACCTAATGTTAATGCATATGACGAATAATAACATGAGGGACGGTTCAATAGCCCGTCTCGCCTATTTTCTGCATGTCTTTGTCCTGTACTGCTTCTATCCCAAAAGGGATTTTGAGAGCATTTACATTAGGAAATGGCTTGTAATTGACTAGATGTTGATGTGTTTGCATGGACGCCGTCATGGGCCTAATTGATATCGTAACAAACAATGCAATAATATGCATTGATTGGCAAAGAGGGCGTCCTTTGTTTCAACCATATCCATTGCAGCTTATCCATTGCAGCCTGTCAGCGCAATATTGCCATTAGCCCATTGCCATTTCCAATGGATCAAGATTGACCTATAGGCGTCTAATTCAGCTGTTTCGTGGTTTAGGCATGCAGTCAGCGTTTGAGATTTGCTTTGTGTTACAGGCTGCATGGACCTGCATGTCTCTAAGCTTTAGGGTGGTCCGCTGTGAATTAAAAGTGACATGCATGCTACACTGAAACAACCATTAGGCTATCTCAGTTAGGTTGTTCAATTATACGTTAGGCCTACTTCTTCTCTCCCTTCCTGTCGAGCAATCGGAAAAGGGTATTTAAGTATTGTTTATTAGTCAAGATCTGTGATTTGAAATAGATTATGGCTGGGTCTATCAGGGAAACAATGTTATAATAGGCCTATATGAATTTTCTCCTAAACTAGTTGCTCGCGACGGCCAAATGGTCCCAGAGAGTAAAAGCCTATAGACTAGAAGTATAAGATGAAGAAAACGTTGTCGCTCCTCACACGTGCAAATAAACTTTGACCCTAATAAAGACCGACAGCTGAGATAGATTTGAATCAATATACTTTTTGCCAAATAGTTGTGCGTTCATCTCAACTCATGTGTTGGCCTTAACAGCAATATTATCGGATTTATTAGCCTATCTGATATAGCTTTATTTATATGAATAGGCATAGATCAAACTAATTAGGACATTATCATTCATGTAAGCCTATATTCTTAAATGGAAGGATGTTTGTGTTAAATTAATGCCTTTTTGTTCGTGTGATTTAGTTCATAATGTCGGCATAATGTATAAACGTTTTGGGAAAGCAATCTGCACTTTTGGAGTTTGTTTTAAGGGAACTTGGCGATGAGGTCTGAATTAATATGAAGTTTCAAGAGGATATGGTTATCTTATTGTTAGTCCTCAATTAAATATATTTGCGAATGATTTGTAGATGTGTGATCAGCCAAATAGCTGTCAGGTTAAGAAGATCAGTTTATCGGTCAATTGCAAAAAAGGTTCAACCGACATGTGACTTCTGCTTTTAACCCAAACCCTTCATATAGGCCTTCAGGTTTTGTGGCGAGGTGCAGGGGACTGCCACACTTGCCACACTGGGCGCCCGGGGAGCTGTTGTTGTGGGGGGGTTAAGTACCTTGCTCAAGGACACAACAGCAGGTAATGGAATCTAGGATTTGATAGGCCTACCAGCAACCCTCCGGTTGCTTGCTCACTTCCCGCCAGACCCAGGATTCTAACTGGCAACCCTTCGGTTGCTTACTCATTTACATTTACATTTAAGTCATTTAGCAGACGCTCTTATCCAGAGCGACTCGCCTGTAACCGCTAGGCTACCTGCCGCCAATCAATTGGTGTTGTGAGTTTAACCATTAGTTGAATGCATTGCAAATTCATGTATAGACAAATTCATGCTCTGACAAAAAAAATCGAATGGAAAGTTTGACAATAGTTAAACACGCGGGCGGGACATGATTGAAATGGACCTTTTCTGATCCGACAGGTATGCTGTTCATTTGAATCTGTGCTATAATGCCATATACATTTTATTTTAGAGAAATAATATTGACATAGTAATGATAATATAGATAATAACAATAATTATGATATGATAATTATTAGTAGTATTAATAATTAAATAAATAAACAATTACAATAAATATGTAGGCCTATCCAATTAACAATAATGATAAATACAAGGATATTATTATTATTATTATTTGAGCTATTTTTGTCGGACAAACCTCTTTCTTTTACAAATGGCCTATATTTTCCACATACCCCTTCAGTTGTTGCTGTAACGTGGATAAACGCATTAGGCCTAGCTGACTGATTTATGCTGCATGTGTAAACAACAGGATGGCGTGATTTATTACACGTGTCTAATTATTTGAGCAGATCGTAATGAAAGTAAGCTAATTATTTAAAGCACCTATTTCAAGTCAGCGACCACATTTTCCGAGACTGAATGATTAGAGACCACAAATTACAATATTTTACGGTTAGTTTTAAGTGACAGATTCGTGGAAATTATAGACCTAAATATATATCTTGTTGAGTGTTGAAAATATGAAAATATGTTGATTAATTCAGGCCCATGAATAGGCCTACAAGCTCTATTCTAAACGTTTATTTTTCTATATGAAGCCTAGCCCTACTCAATTAATTAGGTTACATAGACCTACACTAACTTAAACAATAGGCCAATTTCTGTTTTGCTCATCTTTTTGGTAGGCTATAATCACATTATTTTCCGATTAGTCTAAAGTTTATGTTCAGGTTAATTCATTTGATTTGAGATCCTACCTAATAATTGGATGGCAATCGCCTAGTCAAAAACTTTAAAGGCTATAAATTAGGTAAATACTTATGACTAGGCTAACTGTGCAATGTGTTCTCTGATCCCCACATTTAGATATCTTCGACTGTGTTCGTTGAATGAAGTCAAACCTGTATGGAAACTGTAGCTTAGGTTTAAACGAATAGCCTGCTGAATGGAGACTATAATTGACACCATTTATTTAAAGAGAAATAAATACAAAACTAAAACGCCATTTTTTATTTATTTCACCTTTATTTAACCAGGTCAGCTAGCTGAGAACAAGTTCTAATTTACAACCGCGACCTGGCCAAGAGAAAGCAAAGCAGTGCGACACAAACAACAACAGAGTTACACATGGAATAAACGAGCGTACATGACGTACGCTCGAACTAGGATAAACTATTGCACATGAATGTGATCTATAGCCTATGTTCTATTTAGACATAGGACATTTCCTTTAGGCCTAGATTGTCTCCTAGTTTCCTCATACAATTAGCCTACATGACTGTAGGCTATTGATTAAGAGCACTTTAATACTGAAATATTGTATGACAGATCAGCTGATAACTGAATTGTGCACACATCCAATCTGCTTTCCTTCACCTCTTTGGCGTATTATATTTGAGGAACGTTGCTCCCATTGTTCATTTCTTTTCATTCTGCACATGTTCTGCGTTTAATATCTGGCGACATATGTTTTTAAAGACCGAATAATCCGAGTAATTGATCCACCGCGCTAAAGCCACCATTTTCCCCTCAAGAATTTTCAGAAGTGGACGCTCCTCCTACTCACCTAGCAACCGCGGGCACGTAGCAACGGCTAATCCAATGGGCTTTCTCTAAATGGTTCCACCGACTGCGGTTCCTAGGCAACGCATGATTTCTTTGATGACGTCTTTTCTGTGCAGGAGTATTATGGGCTGTCTGGAATTCACTCCGAGAGACAGCGGAGAAAAATATCTAGCGTTCACCACCAAGCTTTAGTTAACGGTAGCTGGATTGAAGTAAACATGGAGCTGTCTGCAGTTGGGGAACGGGTTTTCGCAGCCGAATCTATCATCAAACGCCGAATAAGGAGAGTATGTGAAACACATTTTCCTAACTTGCATAATCTATTTTGACGCGCCACTGCTGTTCCCTAACGAAGCGTTCTTTTTTATATTTCTGATGACACGCAGGGTCGAATGGAATACCTTGTGAAATGGAAGGGCTGGTCGCCGAAGTAAGTTGCGTTGAATTTAATGCTAGAGAACCTTGCTTCTACATGGATGTTGCTGACTGCTAGCTGTAGCGTTCGCTTGCTAGCTAGGTGGCATATGCTAGTGACAAAGTCAGCGCAGCACGCTTGCAGTGTTAGCAAGCTAGCTAACGTTAGCCCGTATCTATGCTTGCTTTCCCAATGTGGTGGAAAACTAAACCCTGTCAATTGTATTTTCTCCATAGATTTAGCACTTGGGAACCGGAGGAAAATATCTTGGACTCCCGCCTCTTCGTCGCTTTCGAAGAGAGGTAAATTGAATGGATGTGGGCCTGTTCATGTTGTACATTCATTGCATGCAATGTTAGCAGCACAGCAAAATAAAATGCATCCGTCACGCAAGTCGCCTATTGCACTTCGCTCTCTTGATACTCAAAATGGGTGTCTTGCTGTTTCAGGGAGCGCGAAAGGGAACTCTTTGGGCCCAAAAAGAGAGGCCCGAAACCGAAGACATTCCTGCTAAAGGTAGCTATGTTGATATGCATGCATTGTTGAAAATAATCCATCCAACACGCAATGAAATCTACTGAATTTATGGCTGCATGGTTGGACACGATTTCTAGCATGTGGCATGTAAACATACCAGTCTCCACCCACTATGTATCCACAGGGTCTTCATCTGGTTAATTAATAAATAGCTGTTTTTGCACTGACACGTGAATGTGCGAGTTTGAAGGATCCCGAAGGATGTCATGTTTTCCCATGAGAATCACCTTTTGTGTACTGGTGTTAAGGCAAAATCATATTTAGTGCTGGATGTGTATTTGTGTAGGTGTGAATGTGTATTTAAGGAAATTAGTTAGTTAAGCTGGTGCTAATAGACCTCAATTTGTTTTACCCTAATTGAACCGAATCATGGTAAATTGTTTTGGATTGACAGGTAGCCAAATTGATCAATAAACATGCCAGGTTAATTGTTTATATTTCGAAATGAACTCAATGTAGGCCTACAGGTGTGGCACATAAAATGTGCTTATAAATGCGAGGGTTCATCTATTCAGGCGTGCATCGATTATTCGGCACGGTTGAAAGTTATTACGTTTTGACGTGTAATAATGAGTAAAGCAATCGTTATAGCTAATACCAAACGTTTGCATGTAATTGGTTTTGAATGAAATCTTAAACTTTGAAGACGTCATCAAACGAATGCACCAGAGCCGACTATGAAAATTGCTTAATACCAGCGTCTTATTTAGAGTGCAGGCTCTCTCCCAGGCCTGTAAATAGATGTTTTCAAACTGAGCTGAAAAGACATATATAACAAGTAACTATTGTGAAAACGTAAAAATGCTAACAAACTGGTGTAGCCTGTAAATGTCTTCATATATAATTGTATACATGTATTGTTACAATTATACTCTTTGTTATAACATTGTTTTGCTAATTGCAAGTGCACATTATTTATTAAGCCATTATAAAGCTGCTGGCATACTCGTATTATATATCTATAATGACAAATAAAGAGTATCCTCAACTGGCATTTTAAATCTGTCCTTATGAAAGAGAACATTATACCCACTGAAATTGGAGCAGTGGAAAAACATTGCCCATATTGCCATCGGCAGTAGCCTACTTTCAATTTTCCGTCTTTGTTGTTGATAAGATTTTCCCCAATTCAGAAGTGGTTATTCTCTGGTTTCCTTCCCCATTTAGGCTCAAGCTAAAGCTAAAGCCAAATCATACGAGTTCAGGAGCGATGCGGTCCGGGGGATACGCGTCACCTACCCGACCCCAGAGCCTGTCATCACCCCCAGAGCCCGAGAGGGGCTGAGGGCCGTGGTCCCCACCATCTTTCCACCCAGCACCGTCAACAGGGGCGAGAGTGTGCGGGTCAGGCCCCCAGAACCAGTCCGAGAGCACCGTCAACCAGTCCTCCAGAGGCCCCCAGGCCCCGATGCCTTTGTGATTGTCCCCAAGAAGAGAGGGCCCAAACCCAAGCTGCGATTTAAGGACAATCCCTTCAATGCTACTTCTGCCGCCACAGAGCCCCACAAGAGGAGGGCAGAGGAGCAGGCGACATACGGCCCACTCAAACTGGCCAAGCTGGGCCTGTCTGATGGTGAAGAGAGGGGGTCTGAGATGAGGGGGATTAAACTAGCCCACAGGCACCAGGTGGAGCTGGGTGGTTATCCCCACAAGCAGATGAGGCCCGTGGCTAGTGGGAGCACACAGCAGCACTACGGCCCAGACAGGGGCTTGTTGCACTCACACAGAATAGGCTCGGACTCCCAGGCCTGCAGGACTAAAGAATGCCCCTCAAATTACTTATCCCCTCCACACCTAAAGCACCTATCCAAAAAGAATGTGCATCAACCCAGCGAAGAGCTTCCACAGAGGGGGAAGCCTTCACTCATCGCCAAAATCCCTGTGTCACGGATCCTGGGCCAAACAGACGAAGTGACTTGGAAGCCTTGCATGAACAACGTGGAGAAGGTTCTGGTGACTGATGTGACCACAAACTTTTTGACAGTGACTATCCGGGAGAGTAGCACAGATCAAGGATTCTTCAAAGATAAAAGATGATTGGCTCTGATTTTAATTGTCTTCAGCTGTCTCTCTGTCAATCTTCTATCAAATTATTTGGAAAAGTCCAGACTTTATAGTGTCATTTATCAGTCAGATTTTTTTATGTAATGTATAAAAGCAAATTGCAGGATTGTATGTGCATATGTGTATAAATATAATATAGTTGGAAGTCTATTAAATGTAACGACCAAAATGAAAGGAAGTCCATTGAAGCTAATCACCACCCATAGGCTATTTGAAAGAGTTGCATGCCTTGTGTACAGCATTTACTTGTTTACAAACAGCTTGTAGTTTTCAACGATCCACTTTTGAACTAACAGTATACGTTGTCAGACAGGCTATATTTATGTCAAGCTAGTACCTTTTAAATGTTAGAGGTATAATGTGGGGACATTTGTCATTTGATTTCACATGTCCAATGAGAAAAATGTATATGGAGAAATCCTAGGCCAATTATAGTGTGAACTATTTGTTCCAGGTCATGCCATTTCAGTTTGAGGTGTAGCTTACCCTATTCATTTCAAACGTTTATCAAGCACTTTTTGGAAGGTTTAATAAAAAAGTGTATCAAATCTATGTCTTGTTGACCTACATGTCCTCTGTAAGAGTTTATATAGCCTTTACAATGCTATAGGTCAGTAGTTGAGCAGATGTCCATCTTGTTTCCAGATTTTTTATAAGCTGTTAATAAAAATGGGAAGGCTGCTTGGTGTTTATGACGCTGTCTTTGTCGAAGAACTTATATTGACATATTATACACAAGGGCTTTCTGTTGACATCTGTGTTGGACATACAAATCAGATGCTTTCAATGTAACAGGATGATCACAACCTGATGTCACAGTTTGCTTTTGAGATGCTTTTTCCAGTAAACTTGTTGAAATTGTGTCTGTTTCTGGTTGTCATGATTTCTTCCTTCAGATTTTCAGATTCATGGTTTGTCTTGGCTGTGAAAAGGACTGATGATAATTGCAAATGTGCTTTATGGAATTACAGGTTTCAGAAATCTTTTGGTGACATGGGATTTTTTGATTTAAGAAGTTGCTTTAGTTTGCATGTTTCCGTTGTCTTAATTTCAAATAGTGTAAAGAATAACGTTGACCATATTTCTGATTTATAAGCCAACTGAAGGAATAGGTTTACCTATTCTTTGCCGTGGTGCGTAATGACATTTTCTTAGCAATATGGTAGTGTCAATTATAGCAGAGAAATAGGTCCTGTTTTTCATTGAGATTATTAGTGTGCTTTGGCAAAGGTCCACAAAGGCCTAGACCTTGGTTTATATATTTTGTAATGATTCAGATAGTTTCAAAACAAATCAGGACGCAACTCAAATCTATAGCCCTATCTGCGTTCATTAAAAATACTCTACTAACTTCACTGTCTTATATCTATTAAAATGACAAAGATTTCTAAAATAATAGGGTAGGTGGGACTCAGAGACAGCTGACAAAGCATTTTAATAAGAGTTGTTTTATTGAATTATATTTAAATGTAATTGTGCTGTCCACAGAGGTCCTGAAAGCTCTTCACAGAAAAAATCGCAGCCTACAATTATTTTAAGTGGTTGACATTGGGCCTACAGGAAACATTTAATTGTACTTTTGCTAAATGATATTGGCCTTCAAATTTTCTCAAATCATAAACCAATGCAATCCAGCGCCCATCGGTATCTGCGGAATGGACACGCTGGTTATGCGGGGTCACAAGGTAGGTAGGCAGGCCTGTGTTACCAAACATGTCATCAGAACTATAATAGATTGCCTACGAAATATACAATGTGTTATAACCTGCTATTACACTTATGTCTGACAGGAATGCATCTGCCTGACAAAAGACTGGTCATTTCAGTATAGGCGATGGCTTAAATGTTATGCACAATTTGCATGATTGTTGCGTGTTTACTCTTGTTTCGTTTTTTACTTGGTTGGTTCTGGTGGCCTATTTGTACGCCTATGGGTGCATTCGTTTTGCAGAATCATTCAATGATGCTCGCATGCCACAAGCAGATGATAATTGAACAATCTGAATACTGATAGGCTACAGTGCAATTTCTCCAGGTGAAACACACGTCGGGGGTTAGATGTTGTCATTGAATCATGGGGATATAATACAATAAAATAAAAGTTCCTAACAAATTTGACCAAATGCATTAATAATTGTTCGATATTTTTGGCAATCAATCAGCACAAACATCAATAGCACATTTCTTAAATTGCGTGTAAAATGTGTGCCGGTTCAGTCGTATACGGCCATATATATTAGCAGTTTATTGATATATTACGCAATGTTAAAAATTATTTGTACGACATTCACTTCGGAGAATAACTGGATTTGTTATTGTCTGGATATATTTACTCCCTTCACACGTCCAGAACTGCGTAGGATTTAGCCTAGTGCTCCCGGCCATTCAGTTTAGCTGCGATAAAGCGTTGAATACTTTGTGTCAAATAATTCCCCTCTTTCCTTTCACAAGTTGTTATTCATTGTGGTCAATAGCATGCCGTTCTTCTGTAGAGCCTCCTGCGCGAGAAAGTAACAGCACAGTGCAGAGTCACACAGTGAACTCGAGAGAAGGGCACTGTCTTTAAATTCCCCAAACATCAGTAAACTACGATAGTAACCCCGGATAAGCAGCGGGGTCAACCCACATGACCAGTTCACAGTTCCTCTTTCTTAGTTTTTATTTTCTCTAAAGTCCAACTAAAGTCCTACTTCAAAACCCGAAGAAGAACACACCAAGATTCCAGCATTTTAAACAATTTGATTCGATTATTTATTCAATGATTGTTTTTTAAACATTGTTTTACATAATACAATGTATCAACATATCAACTGATTATGTATCCTCTATGATGTTAACATCATTTAATACGTTAACTCTACGCTAATGTTGCTGGAATAAGCTGTGGACATCTCTATTGATGGCCACTAATGTTCCATGCTGAGGCTTCATCATGAAATGCATGTGATAGAGTTACACTCTGAGCTTCACCCTCATATCATCATCATAGTCATCATCATCATTGTCGTCATCACAGTTGTCGACATCATTCTTGCCGTCAGCGCCCTCCGCCACACAGAAAAAAAGTTGTTCTCCTGTAGACAAAAAAAAAAGAATGTATCTGGAATCAGTTTACCCTACCCCAATTCTAACTATAACCAATCAGGAGGGAAATGCAACTTCATCCTATAGGCTAATTATGGGTACTTCAATAGGCAGGAAACAGCATATTGTCTGAAACGTAGTGATATTATGTACTTTCTAGTACTTTTTATGTTACACAGCATTTTGCTACTCTGTTCCCTACTGAACATGACTCAGGGGACCCAAGCAGGCATGTTTTATGGTTCTGTCAGACAGACAGGGACCTGGGCTGTGAGGAGTCAAGGCGAGGTCACTGGGGGTTAGACAGGGTGTCCGTAGTTCCTGTCACAGCGGGGGTAGCAGTGGGGGTTCAGCCAGTGTTCCATGTTGGTCTCCTGGGCCCTCTGATCCAGAACCTGCATGTGGAGCAAGTGCTCCTGTACAGGGTGATACAGTGAGAGAGAGAGAGAGAGAGAGAGAGAGAGAGAGAGAGAGAGAGAGAGAGAGAGAGAGAGAGAGAGAGAGAGGGAGAGAGGGAGAGAGGGAGAGAGAGAGAGAGAGAGAGAGAGAGAGAGGGAGGGAGGGAGAGCGGGAGAGAGAGCGAGAGAGCGGGAGAGAGAGAGAGCGAGAGAGCGAGAGAGCGAGAGAGAGAGAGAGAGAGAGAGAGAGAGAGAGAGAGAGAGAGAGAGAGAGAGAGAGGGAGAGAGAGAGAGAGAGAGGGAGAGAGAGAGAGAGAGAGAGAGGGAGAGAGAGAGAGAGAGGGAGAGAGAGAGAGAGAGAGAGAGGGAGAGAGAGAGGGAGAGAGAGAGAGAGGGAGAGAGAGAGAGAGAGAGAGAGAGAGAGAGAGAGAGAGAGAATGCCGTTCATTTATCAAGCCATAAGCAGCTCTCGTTATCATATCAAAACAGAAGAAATTACAGGGTAACCGTTAAGTGAACATTTTTTTATGGATTCTTAGAAGGATGAGCACACCGCTGCAGGTTTCTAATTATGCCCTTTCCACTTTGAACTTTACCCTCATTGGCTCATCGGGGTGGCCAGGCTTCTGCCTCTTGGTCCGCAGAAGTTGCTTAGCATAGCTCTCCTTGATGATTGGGTTTGCATCTGGCGATAGAGAGAGAAAGCATTTCAAGACATCCATATCCCTTCGTTTTCAAAGAGCTGACTGTGCAACATCACTGTTTGCCTACGCAGGTTGGCATTTATTGTCATACGTTTTGCCCGGGAGGCAGCTCTGCAAAGTGGTCACTAGCCGGCAGAGCCACAAAGTCTTACAAAGTCAGATTTTTGTCGCACCTGGACTACTGCCCAGTTGTGTGGTCATGTGTAGTTTCACCTGGACTACTGCCCAGCTGTGTGGTCATGTGTAGTTTCACCTGGACTACTGCCCAGCTGTGTGGTCATGTGTAGTTTCACCTGGACTACTGCCCAGCTGTGTGGTCATGTGTAGTTTCACCTGGACTAATGCCCAGCCGTGTGGTCATGTGTAGTTTCACCTGGACTACTGCCCACCTGTGTGGTCATGTGTAGTTTCACCTGGACTAATGCCCAGCTGTGTGGTCATGTGTAGTTTCACCTGGACTACTGCCCACCTGTGTGGTCATGTGTAGTTTCACCTGGACTAATGCCCAGCTGTGTGGTCATGTGTAGTTTCACCTGGACTAATGCCCAGCTGTGTGGTCATGTGTAGTTTCACCTGGACTACTGCCCACCTGTGTGGTCATGTGTAGTTTCACCTGGACTAATGCCCAGCTGTGTGGTCATGTGTAGTTTCACCTGGACTAATGCCCAGCTGTGTGGTCATGTGTAGTTTCACCTGGACTACTGCCCACCTGTGTGGTCATGTGTAGTTTCACCTGGACTAATGCCCAGCTGTGTGGTCATGTGTAGTTTCACCTGGACTAATGCCCAGCTGTGTGGTCATGTGTAGTTTCACCTGGACTACTGCCCACCTGTGTGGTCATGTGTAGTTTCACCTGGACTAATGCCCAGCTGTGTGGTCATGTGTAGTTTCACCTGGACTACTGCCCACCTGTGTGGTCATGTGTAGTTTCACCTGGACTAATGCCCAGCTGTGTGGTCATGTGTAGTTTCACCTGGACTAATGCCCAGCTGTGTGGTCATGTGTAGTTTCACCTGGACTACTGCCCACCTGTGTGGTCATGTGTAGTTTCACCTGGACTAATGCCCAGCTGTGTGGTCATGTGTAGTTTCACCTGGACTAATGCCCAGCTGTGTGGTCATGTGTAGTTTCACCTGGACTACTGCCCACCTGTGTGGTCATGTGTAGTTTCACCTGGACTAATGCCCAGCTGTGTGGTCATGTGTAGTTTCACCTGGACTAATGCCCAGCTGTGTGGTCATGTGTAGTTTCACCTGGACTACTGCCCACCTGTGTGGTCATGTGTAGTTTCACCTGGACTAATGCCCAGCTGTGTGGTCATGTGTAGTTTCACCTGGACTACTGCACAGCTGTGTGGTCATGTGTAGTTTCACCTGGACTAATGCCCAGCTGTGTGGTCATGTGTAGTTTCACCTGGACTAATGCCCAGCTGTGTGGTCATGTGTAGTTTCACCTGGACTACTGCCCACCTGTGTGGTCATGTGTAGTTTCACCTGGACTAATGCCCAGCTGTGTGGTCATGTGTAGTTTCACCTGGACTACTGCCCAGCTGTGTGGTCATGTGTAGTTTCACCTGGACTACTGCCCACCTGTGTGGTCATGTGTAGTTTCACCTGGACTACTGCCCAGCTGTGTGGTCATGTGTAGTTTCACCTGGACTACTGCCCAGCTGTGTGGTCATGTGTAGTTTCACCTGGACTAATGCCCACCTGTGTGGTCATGTGTAGTTTCACCTGGACTACTGCCCACCTGTGTGGTCATGTGTAGTTTCACCTGGACTAATGCCCAGCTGTGTGGTCATGTGTAGTTTCACCTGGACTACTGCCCACCTGTGTGGTCATGTGTAGTTTCACCTGGACTAATGCCCAGCTGTGTGGTCATGTGTAGTTTCACCTGGACTAATGCCCAGCTGTGTGGTCATGTGTAGTTTCACCTGGACTACTGCCCACCTGTGTGGTCATGTGTAGTTTCACCTGGACTAATGCCCAGCTGTGTGGTCATGTGTAGTTTCACCTGGACTAATGCCCAGCTGTGTGGTCATGTGTAGTTTCACCTGGACTACTGCCCACCTGTGTGGTCATGTGTAGTTTCACCTGGACTAATGCCCAGCTGTGTGGTCATGTGTAGTTTCACCTGGACTAATGCCCAGCTGTGTGGTCATGTGTAGTTTCACCTGGACTACTGCCCACCTGTGTGGTCATGTGTAGTTTCACCTGGACTAATGCCCAGCTGTGTGGTCATGTGTAGTTTCACCTGGACTACTGCCCACCTGTGTGGTCATGTGTAGTTTCACCTGGACTAATGCCCAGCTGTGTGGTCATGTGTAGTTTCACCTGGACTAATGCCCAGCTGTGTGGTCATGTGTAGTTTCACCTGGACTACTGCCCACCTGTGTGGTCATGTGTAGTTTCACCTGGACTAATGCCCAGCTGTGTGGTCATGTGTAGTTTCACCTGGACTAATGCCCAGCTGTGTGGTCATGTGTAGTTTCACCTGGACTACTGCCCACCTGTGTGGTCATGTGTAGTTTCACCTGGACTAATGCCCAGCTGTGTGGTCATGTGTAGTTTCACCTGGACTAATGCCCAGCTGTGTGGTCATGTGTAGTTTCACCTGGACTACTGCCCACCTGTGTGGTCATGTGTAGTTTCACCTGGACTAATGCCCAGCTGTGTGGTCATGTGTAGTTTCACCTGGACTACTGCCCAGCTGTGTGGTCATGTGTAGTTTCACCTGGACTAATGCCCAGCTGTGTGGTCATGTGTAGTTTCACCTGGACTAATGCCCAGCTGTGTGGTCATGTGTAGTTTCACCTGGACTACTGCCCACCTGTGTGGTCATGTGTAGTTTCACCTGGACTAATGCCCAGCTGTGTGGTCATGTGTAGTTTCACCTGGACTACTGCCCAGCTGTGTGGTCATGTGTAGTTTCACCTGGACTACTGCCCACCTGTGTGGTCATGTGTAGTTTCACCTGGACTACTGCCCAGCTGTGTGGTCATGTGTAGTTTCACCTGGACTACTGCCCACCTGTGTGGTCATGTGTAGTTTCACCTGGACTACTGCCCACCTGTGTGGTCATGTGCGGCAAAGAAGGACAAAGGTAAATTGCAGTTGGTCCAGTACAAAGCAGCACGTATCGCACTTCGATGTACACGGAGGGAATGTGTCAGTATCATGCATGTCAGTCTCTCCTGGGTCAAAGTTGAGGAGAGATTGACTGCATCACTATTGGTCTTTGTGCGAGATATTGATGTGTTGGAGGTACTGAGCTGTCTGTTCAAGCAGTTGGCACACAGTTCGAACACCCATTGGTACAACACAAGTCATGCAACCAGAGGTCTCTTCACAGTCCCCAGGTCTAGAACAGAGGCTGGGAAACACACAGTATTAAAGAGAGCCATGGCTACGTGGAACTCTCTGCCACCCTAGGCAACTCAAGCTAGCAATAAACTAGTTTCAAAAAACAGATACAAGGACACAAAGGGAACTGTGAATCGACACAGTCATTTTATATATATTGTATTGTAATTTGCACTGCACTATTTATTAGACCTAGATATTGTGTGTATGTACTGATGCAGTGCATTCAGAAAGTTTTCAGACCCCTTGACTTTTTCCACATTCTGTTACGTTACAGCCTTCTTCTAAAGCTGATCAAATGTTTATGTCCACAGCAATCTACACACCATACTACATAATTACAAAGCAAAAACACCTTTTTGGAAATGTTTGTCTATATAATGTCTCACAGTTGTCAGAGCAAAAACCAAGCCATGAGGTCGAAGGAATTCAAATCAAATCAAATCAAATCAAAATCAAATCAAATCAAATTTATTTATATAGCCCTTCGTACATCAGCTGATATCTCAAAGTGCTGTACAGAAACCCAGCCTAAAACCCCAAACAGCAAACAATGCAGGTGTAAAAGCACGGTGGCTAGGAAAAACTCCCTAGAAAGGCCAAAACCTAGGAAGAAACCTAGAGAGGAACCGGGCTATGTGGGGTGGCCAGTCCTCTTCTGGCTGTGCCGGGTAGAGATTATAACAGAAAATGACCAAGATGTTCAAATGTTCATAAATGACCAGCATGGTCAAATAATAATAAGGCAGAACAGTTGAAACTGGAGCAGCAGCACAGTCAGGTGGACTGGGGACAGCAAGGAGCCATCATGTCAGGTAGTCCTGGGGCACGGTCCTAGGGCTCAGGTCCTCCGAGAGAGAGAAAGAAAGAGAGAATTAGAGAGAGCATATGTGGGGTGGCCAGTCCTCTTCTGGCTGTGCCGGGTGGAGATTATAACAGAACGTGGCCAAGATGTTCAAATGTTCATAAATGACCAGCATGGTTGAATAATAGTAAGGCAGAACAGTTGAAACTGGAGCAGGAGCATGGCCAGGTGGACTGGGGACAGCAAGGAGTCCTCATGTCAGGTAGTCCTGGGACATGGTCCTAGGGCCCAGGCCAGTTGAAACTGGAGCAGCAGCATGGCCAGGTGGACTGGGGACAGCAAGGAGTCATCATGTCAGGTAGTCCTGGGGCATGGTTCTAGGGCTCAGGTCCTCCGAGAGAGAGAAAGAAGGAGAGAAGGAGAGAATTAGAGAACGCACACTTAGATTTACACAGGACACCGAATAGGACAGGAGAAGTACTCCAGATAAACAAACTGACCCTAGCCCCCCGACACATAAACTACTGCAGCATAAATACTGGAGGCTGAGACAGGAGGGGTCAGGAGACACTGTGGCCCCATCCGAGGACACCCCCGGACAGGGCCAAACAGGAAGGATATAACCCCACCCACTTTGCCAAAGCACAGCCCCCACACCACTAGAGGGAAATCTACAACCACCAACTTACCATCCTGAGACAAGGCCGAGTATAGCCCACAAAGATCTCCGACACGGAGGAATTGTCCCTAGAGCTCTGAGACAGGATTGTGTCGAGGCACAGATCTGGGGAAGGGTACCAAAAAATGTACTCCTTAGTAAATGGCACAAGACAGCCCGCTTGGAGTTTGCCAAAAGGCACCTAAAGATTCTCAGACCATGAGAAACAAGATTCTCTGGTCTGATGAAACCAAGATTGAACTCTTTTGCCTGAATGCCAAGCGTCACCTCTGGAGGAAACCTGGCACGATCCCTACGGTGAAGCATGGTGGTGGCAGCATCATGCTGTGGAGATGTTGTTCAGCGGCAGGGACTGGGAGAATATTCAGGAACGAGGCATAGATGAACAGAGAAAAGTACAGAGAGATCCTTGATGAAAACTTGCTCCAGAGTGCTCAGTTCCTCAGACTGGGGCGAAGCTTCACCTTCCAACAGGACAACAACCATAAGCACACAGCCAAGACAATGCATGAGTGGCTTCGGGACAAGTCTCTGAATGTCCTTGAGTGGCCCAGCCAGAGCCCAGACTTGAACCCGATCAAACATCTCTGGATGTGGAAAAAGTCAAGGGGTCTGAATACTTTCCAAAGGCACTGTATGTAGGCATAACCTTAACCATAACCTTAACCACGCCGCTAACCCTAACTTTAAAGCCAATTTTGACTTAGCAGCTGGCCCATCTAGCAGAAAATTGCTCAGTTCTACCTCCATGGCAAGATTCATGACAATGAATGTCAACCTTCATTTGGCTACATCTATCTCAAACAAAAATATTGCAACCATCAGTGACATAGGGTACTTTGTGCACAATATACCAAAAACAATATTCTTGTAATTTTCCTGAAATCAGTCATTATTTGTCACCCACTCTTTCCTCCTGTATCTATCTGGTTGCTCTTGACTTTTATAACTCAAAACACAACATTAACCTACATTTCCAGACTTGCCATTTCAGTTGCAGCCATTAAACAGGAAGAAAAACTTGCATTAGATTTCGACACAGTCAACAACAACCCCCTCATCACACACCCAGCATGTACAGGATATAGGGGAGAAGCTGCTGTTTGTTTGGATAGTACATGTCGAGCCGTGTACTCTCTAATGTACCAGGCTGAGGATGCAGATCAACAGCCCCTGTTCTACATCCCAAATGGCACCCTATTCCCTACATAGTGCACTGGGCCCTGGTCAAAAGTAGTGCACTATATAGAGAATAGGGTGCCATTTGAGATGCAGGCCCTAGTCTCATAGAGGTCTGTCTCTGTCTGTCCCCCAGCAGCAGCAGAATATCATTAGGAGGCTGTTTTTTGGTGGAGCAACAAAGTACCCATTCATTTCCCCCCACTCTCCAGAGAGCCAGGCCAGCCCATGGAGCACGTGACCCCCAAAGGCCAACCTGCGAGGGGGTATTAAAATGAACCTGGCTGGCTCTGTCAACAGCGCCAGGCACACACAGCGACGTGGCAAAGCACCACCCAGGGCTCATGCAGGCTTTTTGCAATGATTTTGAAACTGCATTGATAAGAGCTTCAAAATGGAAGTACATGATATTGTAATACAATGCAGTATTTAAATGAGCTATGTGCCTGTAGTTAAAACAATTATGTCATATTTGTTCGGTTTTACATGAGAAATGATGTGTTTAGCTTATTTTCATATTTTCATGCAATATCTTCATACAACAGAAATGTATTTAGTTTAATATTTACTAGTTACAATGACACAACACAATATTTGCTTTTCTGTGCATGATTGAATTGCACAAAAACTTATTTTGTAAGTTTAATTATGCAGTAATTACTTTTCTTATGCATGTAATTATTTGAGCAAATAAATTACAGCATTAATTACTACATAACAACTGCATATTCATATTCTCTTAAAACAACATTTCTATTGCATTAAAATTGAGAAAAAAATGCAAAAATAAACTTTTATTAGAGACATCTAAAAGACTCACAAGCCACCAAAAGGTTAATTAATACATTTTTCTAAAGGCAATTGACCTCTTCAAAATGAGCCTACCTGCTGTGTAGATGGTCAAGAGGACCAGACAGATTGAAAATGCCACAAACTTCTTCATCTTGGTCTCAGCTCACCTGCCCGGCTACTTCTGCACTGAGACCCCAGTCCGTAGGAGATGAGGGGGTAAATTCTCCTCTACGTCACCGATCACCTCCCCAATCCAAATATTACAAAACTGGGTCACATAACTGTGAAAACATCTGTTGGGCGTCACTGTGCCTGCTATTCTGGCATGAGACATTTATTTATTTGTATATTTATTTGGTGTTGATTATAGCATGCAATGTACTTGTTTTTCATCAGTTTGAACTTTGATACCGTACTCAAATAGATTATTCTTCTAGCATGAATTAATTACATCTGTATCCAGTTGCAGTTTTAGCGTAAGATTTCAAATTTGCAAAGCTGATTCTATCCACTAGATGGCGCGCAAAACTCATTTTATACAGAGATAATTTGTCAAGGATTAATGGATGTGTTTTTCGCAAGGCAGGGATTTTTAAAGGCTGTTTTCTGTTTTGTTCTTGGTTTCCCGTAAACTAGGCCATGTGCCTTATCGGCCTTGGGCCACACTTTTTTTTACGGAACTTCAATACAAAGTGATTTCCGTAGCAGGTTAGGATAGCATTTTCGCTAACCATAACCCTATCCAAACCTTAACCTCAGTATCATAACTTCCTTCGTAAATGATCCTGCAAACCTGCATCAGTATCGAAGTGCCGTGAAAATAGTGTTTTGGCCTTATCGCTGTTTGGATTGCAAGATTTTTTGACAGTTTACCTAGTTTTTAACATTCATTCCAGCCAAATGTAATGTAATAACGTTATTGTTCAACTTCTTTCTATCATCATGTATAAATGCACAAATAACGTGTCTGTTTTTCCTAAATATAAGATTTAAGAAATGACATCCTAATAGGCCTATCAGTGAATGTGAAGCTCTGTCTGCGTTGATAATATAAATATGTTATGTAGATGTGTCTTGATGCCTTTAAGGCAAATGTTAGTGATACTATTTTAATATACTGAACGAAAAGCTCAAAAAAAAAATCAGCTCTAAATCTTTCCCCTCAACAATATATGATATGTTATTTAGTTGCCAGAGTCAGCTGAGCACTACGTAAAAACCTACGTCATGGTATACGTTAGCATATTGGCCAATTAAAACGGCCGACACTATTAATAATCGGCGCGTTCGACATTGCAGGCCGCTTTAAAGACGACTCGAAACTAATTGATTTACAAATCACTTGCATCATAAATAACCATAGAGAATGATAGAGGCCTCTAGTGGCCAAAGAGCTATTAGCATGGGCAGCGCCATTGAGGGCTTCCACCATTTTAATGTGGTCAAGTGGGTGGGACTTAATTGGCTTATCCCTCCTAGTGACCCTTTTGGAGTTTTGTCCAACCGGGTCATCGGGAGGGATCAGCCAATCGGGAAGAAGAAAATGGATTACTTCAAAATGGAGATAGCCTCAATGGCGCTACCCATGTTGTTACAGACGCTATAATTGCACAGATACAAAGATGAGTCCTATATCTATCTCTATGTAAATCACTGCTCAATATTATTTGCAGATCAGTCAGTCAAAATGTACCCATGATACAACACGGTTTTGACGCGCTTGAACACTGCCATTAGGTGGGAAGGCAACTGTTTGCGATTGGACATATGTTTTATCGACGAATCTATTGTTGAGTCGTGTTATTGATATAGTAATGAAGCTGTCACTTCAATGCAACCTTTAATATTATAAATGCTTGTGCATGCGTTTCGATGTTTTTAAAAACTTATGTTTTTTACAGACGATTGATTACTAGCTTTTAATGTAGTCATTGCTGGAGAGGTGAGGAGCACATCAGGTGGCCAGTAACTATATCTAGCATAGCTTCTGATAACAACAACAGTAAGCTAATGATTCAAATGTTGGTGGTCGTCGTCTAGCTACGTCTTTTGCACACACAAAAAATCACGGCAGTCATTGTTTACAATCTCGCTCGAGCCTTGTTTTGTGCGTTATTTCGCTACACGAGAAGGTTGTCATTTTCTCGTAGCTATTGGATGGACACCATGATGAGCGCGCCTTGCGCACAATGTTTATATGAATTCTCGTGATATTCTATGATTTGATTAGTTTATTCACGTTAATACCAACCACTCTTCTTCGGATGTCAATGGAGGGGGACGATGGAAACCGTGAACAATCGTCACGGGAAGAGTGGACACTCCTGTTTTGGACCACTCTCGCTGTCGTAGTGCCCGTGATCATTACATTGTGGTGCAGTGTCCAGCGCTCCAAACGGAAAATACACATGAAAGACTTCTTCCGCAAGAGCAAGCACGGCTGGCACTGCACCGACCTGTTCAACAAGCCCACCTACTGCTGTGTATGCCAACAACACATTCTACAAGGGGCATTCTGCGACTGCTGCGGAGTGTGCACCGACGAGACATGCCTGCGTCGGGCCGACCGGAGCCTTGTTTGCAAAGAGATTATGGCTCCGTCCCAAGCGGATGGGACACTAGAGCACCGCTGGGTCCGGGGAAACGTCCCTCTCTGCAGTATCTGTGTGGTCTGCAAGGAGCAATGTGGGAACCAACCGAAGCTGTGTGACTTCAGGTAATCTTATTTTGCTTCTAGGCTGTCGTTTGTGTGTGAATTAATGTCTGACACATGAATCAAAGTGAAGCCCAGCAGGATGCGAAGGCATTAACATTTGTCTGGTTTTGGCACGAAAGAAGGGGGGGGGGGTGTTATTTGTAATGTTTCAATCATGGTCGAAGCTGAAATTGCTTTATTTACAAATTGACAGGAATTAATATCATGTCCTTTTCCTTTCATGTGTACAATTCTTAACCAGCTCTCTGTCCACCTTTTGCCTTGACATTACAGTGAGCGCCACAGAAATTGCGCTTGATCCACTGATGGGTGTGTGTTTGTTCCTTGGCAGGTGTGTGTGGTGTCAGACAATGGTGCACGATGACTGCAAGGCCAGCCTGTCGGACGGGGAGCGCTGTGAGCTGGGCGAGTTCCGCAGCCTCATCATCCCCCCTCACTACCTCCACCACGTCAACAAGCTCCGCCGCAGGCATCCCGACGAGTACAGCAAGGTCAGAGGTCACACCCAGGGAGGGGTCGGTGTCTGGGGTTATGGTGGCCCAAATGGTGGTTCGGGACCGATTGTGTGGTTGCTAGCGACTACCAGTCCCTCTTGAGTCAGTCAGAATTTGTTCTTAACTGACTTGCCTAGTTAAATAAAGGCTAAATCAAACAAATTTACCTGTGTGTCTAGCTGGCGTCTGCCTGTGGGAGCAGCTGGACTCCAGTGCTGGTCCTGGCCAACACTCGCAGTGGGAACAACATGGGGGAGGCTCTGCTTGGAGAGTTCCGCACCATCCTCAACCCTGTCCAGGTCAGTCAGTCCTCTGTGTAGCATCCTGTAGGAGCATAGTATGTAATTATTAAGATGTGTAGGTCAAATTGAACTGGTGCACAGTAGGCAATCTTTTGAGTTAAAGTGATTGTGGAGGTGGCTCGGTGATGGTGGGATACATAAACATCTCCCTCCCCTCCCGTCCACCTTTTCTACTTTGTTTCCTCCCATATCATACATTCTCTGTCTGCTATCCTCTCCTCCTCTCCTTTCCTCTCTCGTCTACTTTCCTCTCTCCTCTACTCGTCTCCTCCTCTCCTTTCCTTTCTCCTCCCCTCCTCTCTCAGGTGTTTGACCTGTCGGAGCTGCCTCCCTCCAAGGCTCTGCAGCTGTGCACCCTGCTGCCTCCAGGCAGTGTTAGGGTGCTGGTGTGTGGGGGGGATGGAACCGTGGGTTGGGTGCTGGATGCCATCGACACCATGAAGCTCAAGGTAAAGCTGTGTTTGTGTAACATGACAGTGGCAGAAGCAGATGAGAGTCGTGCACGTCTATGCCAGACTGTCCTAACTGCTGTTGCAACTAACGTTGCTGTACCTACTGTTGTTGTTGGTTATTATTGAATAAGACGTCTATAGATGGCGTGCCTGTTTTAACATTTTCAGCTAGCTTGAGATGTTTCCGATGGAGCGATCACATTAGATAGTTTTTGATAGCTCAAACGGTTGGTACGTTGTGAAGGAGGGCGGTCACGTGTGTTTATGAACATTTTTATTTACCTTTATTTAACCTGGTAGGCCAGTTGAGAACAAGTTTTCATTTACAACTGAAGCCCTGGCCAAGATAAAGCCAAGCAGTGTGACAAAAACAACAGAGTTACACATATACAAACCTATAGTCAATAACACAATAGAAAAATCTATGTACAGTGTGTGCAAATGTAGGGAGCTAAGGCAATAAATAGGCCATAGAGGCGAAATAGGATCACTGGTTTGATCCCGGTATGGGAACAGGGACAGCGGAGGAAGATCTGTTAGCAGCACCATGATGTCTGTTTCACATGTGTGTATTGGTCTCCAGGGCCAAGATCAGTTCATCCCCAGGGTGATGATCCTGCCCCTGGGTACAGGGAACGATCTGTCCAACTCCCTGGGCTGGGGGTCGGGCTACGCCGGGGAGATCCCTGTGGAGCAGGTGCTCCGGAACGTCCTCGAAGCAGAGGTGGTCAAGATGGACAGGTCAGTGGAGAGCCAGAGGAAGCAATGTAGCCTGCTGTGCTAATGCTACGAAGCTCAAGTCATGTAGCCTGCTGTGCTAATGCTACGAAGCTCAAGTCATGTAGCCTGCTGTGCTAATGCTACGAAGTTCAAGTCATGTAGCCTGCTGTGCTAATGCTACGAAGCTCAAGTAATATAGCCTCCTGTAGTAATGCTACAAAGCTCATGTAACGTAGCCTTCTGTGCTTATGCTGCAAAGCTCAATATCCTTAGTTCCATTTGTGTTGTAGCATGGTTGTAAATGATCCAGTATGACATTTCTATCTCCACATGTCCTGACAGGTGGAAAGTTCAGGTAGCCTCAAAGGGGCTCTACTTTCGTAAGCCAAAGGTGAGTTGTATTTCACCCTCTCTAGTTAGCCTCTTTTGATCTTGTCCATTTGCCCTGCATTTTGATACAATTCAGCAACACGTACTGTATTCAGTGTGTGGCCCATACAGGAGTCACACCTGTAACTCTGGTGTTGCCACTGCCAGAACCATGCTGCAACCAAGTGATCCACTGCAATCATGGGGCTGTTCCAGAATGCTGTATCAATGAGTAAGCCAGCTAACTGTCCAAAAAGGACTTAAAATTGACGAGGTATAATTGACTTGACAAACAACAACCAATATACATATTCAGCGTTTTTAATGAACCAGAAAAACAAGTTATACGGTTGTATATCAACGTTAGCTGGTTAACTTAATAATCCTGCTTACTGGAATAGCCTATGTGATTGATTTATTCTCTGTTTATACTCTTGATTTGCTCACTAAAGGACCTCCTAACTCGTGTGTGCTTTTCTCATCAGGTCCTGTCCATGAATAACTATTTCTCAGTGGGCCCGGATGCCCTGATGGCGCTCAACTTCCACACCCACCGTGAGAAGACCCCCTCCTTCTTCTCCAGCCGCATCATCAACAAGGTCAGTGGGCCAAAGACGCATCTGAAAATATTCACAAACGTATGCAAATGTCTTCACATGGTTGAATTTACATACAGTGTGAGAGGAAATTTCCAGGGTGGTTGCTTGAGTGTAATGGTCGACACATCAATTTGGAAATAATTCTTTAATGCTACTTTTCTCTCTTAGTCAAATGCATTTGGAAATGCTTTTACTTACTGAATATTAATTATGTGGTTTGTTGTTCTATAAATGGCTGATTCAGAATAGTCCAGGAGTGGTTATTTGGGTGAAAATGTAATAAATATTTCAATTTGTTCAAACATGACCTGCTTTTGATAACGCGTGTCCTTTGTCCATATTACTTTCCCCTTTTTAACAGTCAAACTGTTGCCTTTCCTTCTAGGCTGTATATTTCATGTATGGCACCAAAGATTGCTTAGTTCAAGAATGCAAAGACCTGGATAAGAGGATTGAGGTAAGGTGTGCACAATGACGCACACAAACAACACACAGGCAGACACACACGAACAACACACACGAACAACACACAGGCAGACACACACAGTGGCCTCATGGAACGACTCATGTCTATTGTGCAGTCTTTCACCTCTATGCCTCGAAGAATTGAATAGAATGTTCCGTTGCCTTGGCAAATGTCACAAACTTCAAATGAACTCGAGCATTCTTTGTGCGTTGTATAATCTTTGGATGCCTCCTTGAACTAGCGGATACTCATATAATTGAGTAATATTGTGTGTGCGCTCCCACAGTTGGAGCTGGATGGAGAGAGAGTGGCCCTGCCCAGTCTGGAGGGCATCATTGTGTGTAACATCGGCTACTGGGGCGGAGGCTGTCGTCTGTGGGAGGGCATGGGGGACGAGCCCTACCCCCCTACGCGGTGAGCACCACTGGCTCACACAGGACTTTAGACAATACAGAAATGGAGACAATCAAGGCTTCGAAAGCCCTTACCATCAGACGGACGATGTCCATTGAAAAGTTGTTTGTGTAATTATCACTGAAATCATAACTCAAGATCACATTGTCCTTTTTTGTGGAGCTTTCATATACTCTATATTAAGACCTTTTAGAGATGCTTCAGAAATCATTCATAAGCTAATGTCGTGATTTGTGAAGCATATATCTAGGCCTTATGAAGCCTTTATGAATGCTCTATAACGCTTTTCGATGGTGTCGTTTTCTAAGTGATTTTTTTTTCTTCCCCCTCCTGTCCTCTACCCCAGGCTGGATGACGGGCTGCTCGAGGTGGTGGGTGTGTTTGGCTCCTTCCACTGTGCTCAGATCCAAGTCAAGATGGCCAACCCGGTGCGGCTGGGCCAGGCCCACACAGTCCGGGTGAGGTTACAGCACCATCACCACCACTTGCGGTTTATCTCCACAGTGTGAGAGGACAGCAGTGGTGTACCTGACACATTTGTGTATTCTGTGTTTCCTTCCTGGTTCTGTCATTTTGACCATAGCCATTCAAACTGGTACTGTATTTATTCAAACTGGTACTGTATTTATTCAGCTATCTTTTATAAGTAACTGGGTCATTTGCTAGTTTTGTCTTTTAAAAGTCAGGTTAGTTCATGTTCAATAAATGTCAATGTACTTTAAATGTTTTTACTGTGTTCATTGCTGTTCAGCTCTTCCAGTTTTTTGTTTTGTTTTTAACCTTCTCTTCTCTTTCCTCCGCCCATCTCTCTTACCACCTCTCCCTTTGTATCTCTCTGTAGCTGGTGCTGAAGACGTCCCGGATGCCCATGCAGGTGGACGGGGAGCCGTGGGCCCAGGGCCCGTGCACCATCACCATCACCCACAAGACCCAGGCCTTCATGCTCTATCACAGCGCTGAGCAGACGGACGACGACGACGAATCCAGCACCTCCGAGGCTGAAAGCTCCGCCCCCCATGACTCTCCCAAGCCAGCAGGTCCCGCCTCTGCTCGTGCCTGAGCCCCCAAGTTCCACCACCTCAATGTTTCATCCATACCCCTCCTTTGTTCGTTGTAGTAAATGCTGATGACATAATGCCACGATTGCACTCCCAGATGATGATGTAAGCCAGAGCTCAGGCATATTCCCGCCTCGGGGTAAAGGAAGGAAGGAAGGAGATGTTTCAGTGGATGATGGGCTGTATATTTGCACTGATCCCTTGTTTTATAGTTATAACAGTTCTATAGTTTGGCAGTGTTTCCCAACATGGACCCCGTGTGTCCCTGACTCAAGAGGAAGCATTGACCTCGACACTCCGACTCCTATGATAGAATATATATTTATATTAGTAAGTCAATCACTGGACGTTTGTTTTGTTTACTCTTAATTTCATGATGATGCACTGTTATTGCCATGTTGGCCAAATCCCCAATGTGCTGTACTGGACAGACACTAGTTAGTGGTTACTAAGTCTTAAGAAAACATTACTTGACTATATTTCTTAAAATGATTTTTTTTAGGACTCTTAGTTAACCATTCCTAGTGAAATATCCGATGCTTCTAAAGGATTTATTCACAGGTTTTATAATTTCGACCTTGTAATATTTGGCGACAAAATATCTACCACAATAATCCACTGTCTGTTAAATGCCTTTTTTTTGTGCAATATTTTGTCCTTTTCTTGATTAGACCTCTCTTTGTGTGGGCACTTCGTTGTTGCACTGTAGGAATTACTCCGTAGGACATAGTTAGAATTGTACTGTCCCTCAAAACCGACTGCTCAGTGTTCAGAAGTATAGTTATGATATTACTCTGTCCGTATCTATTTTGTTTGTTGTCTACTATGGAAAGATTGTTTATTTCAAACACTTTGTCTTCATGCTGCGTATCAGTAGACAAACTGCTAGGTGACACCCTATGTCTGTCACATAGAAATAGATTAGCATCTAGCCATTCTATTTCTATGGTGTGTCAACTGTCATGTTTGTTACCACAATGTTTTAATGATTTTTTTTTTCTGAATCTCCGTCACCTTTCAGGAATGTCATTCAGGAATAATGCTGTTTTGTCATTTTAGTGAGGTCAAGGTTGAGATATCAGTAGGTTTGTTACAGCCATAATACAAAGTTATACGTGGCGTTCCAGGTTGTCTGTTATGCAATCACACTGCACACCTGCCCCTAAGCACTTCTGCAGGTCCCTCTGTTTGTGGAACCAGTCTGATCACTGCGTTCGCCATTCTATTTCAAATCACTTGCAGTAGAACAGAATGGTTGGCACAGCAATCAGATTGGTTCCACCAGGTTACCCTGTCCACATAATCTTATTCATTGTGATCTATAAGGGAAAAGTGATCCTAGATCAGCATTCCTAATCATCTGTGCAGCGTGACTGCAAGCAATATGACCTGGAACGTCTCCTAAAAGTCTTGGTCCTTAAGCCAACTATTGGCATCAACTGTATAACGGGAGGATTGTCAATGTTCATCTAAAGCTTCGGAGGGCCATAGTTATTAATATAATGCCAATGCTTGTAAAATACAAGTGCTTACATTCCCTTTGTGTGTGTTAAGCCGTTGGATAATCGTCTCGTTGCTTGGCACCCATTTGATGTGTATCTGCGCTTCTAATTTGTTTACAACAAACCTGAATGTTCTAGAAACAAGTCTGAGCATCTTAACTGTGGACAGAAATGTTATTTCAAACACTATAGAGCAGGGGTATTCAACTCTTACCCTACGAGGGCCGGAGCCTGCTGGTTTTCTGTTCTACCTGATAATGAATTGCACACACCTGGTGTTCCAGGTCTAAATCAGTCCCTGTTTAGAGGGAAAGAATGAAAAAATGCAGTTGAACTGGCTAAGTCCAGAGTTGAGTTGAAGGGGTATAGAGCCCCACACTGGAGGTGTCATAATACTCATAAAACCTAGTGGTCAAACAGGGAAATGGTTCCAATTGTTTTTCCACCATTCATTTTTCCTATTTTTAAAACACTTAAGGGCTGTGTTTTCCTGTAGGCTTACCCTGGCGTGACGTTTTGATATATCATGTAAATCTATCTCGGACAAGGTGACTTATCAATATATTCGGCTCCATTTACTCTCAGATTCGAATCAGCGTCAAAGTAGACATGCAAAACTACAAACCCCTGCACGTCATCTCTAGCTGACACCTTTGCGAACAGGTATTGTGTCAATTTAAAACTTGCACAAGACCGTTCACAGAACTGTCCCTTTAAATGTTTATTTTACTAGGCAAGTCAGTTAAGAACAAATTCTTATTTTCAATGACGGCCTAGGAACAGTGGGTTAACTGCCTGTTCAGGGGCAGAACGACAGATTTGTACCTGGTCAGCTCGTGGATTCGAACTGGCAACCTTTCGGTTACTAGTCCAACACTCTAACCACTAGGCTACCCTGCCAATTTACTCATTACTACATTTAACATTAGATAAATAAATCCAGAGATTCTTACTTTTCCTTCAATTCAACAGTCTTGTCCAGATAATGGAATTTGTAGTTCTTTATGATAGCCACATTAACAGCTAATTAACATTTTATTTTGGGGGGGTAAATACAGGAAAATATATTTATAAAGGTCACTTTTTCCTAGAGATTTACATGGTTATCAAAACATCACACCAGGGTAAGCCTACACAAAACACAACCCTTATTTTAAGTGTTTCTAAAAGACCCCCATGGGATTTGACCGCTAGGTTTTATGAGTATTATGACTCTGTGATACTGTGGTACTCTATTGGCTGTAAGGTTTTATAGAAATGTAACTGCATTGCTGGATGAGAGCATGTACTGTTTGCCACCAATTGTTCTCAACTCGATTGTCTTCAGATATTGAATGGTAAAGGATCGTCTTGGTAGTTTATGTACACGTCATTATGTCTACACTTAACGATGGAAGGAGACCATGTGATAGTCTATTGCTGATACTCCTGTAAAGATTTGAGTGAAATTTACAGTGTACCATGAGGAACAGTATATTTGGAAATATATTTAGCTACACATTTAGTTTTTTCAGTCAAACCACTGTACATAAATGCACAAGATTGCTGTGGAAAGTGTCAAAGAAACCAGTTAGTCATAACAGCACTTTATTGATGGAATGGAACGCATACGACTCCATTTTGTCTCCATCTAATGGTACGAAGTCTACCATCTTTTTCCTGGCCATTTAAAAAGAAAAGATGGATAGAGATGGATAAAATAAGACTATTGTAAGCAAACAATCACTTAATAGCAATTAAAAACCTGAGACAAACATGAAAGGGACAAATATGAAAATTATTGTCTTTACGGAATTTGCTACTGAAGATGTTGAAACGGAAAATTTCACTGAATGTAATAAGCAATGTAAATTAGAATTTGAAAACACCCATAATAAATATTTTCATATGTATTATGAATTTCATTGTTTTCTAATAAGTACATATTATTTCATTTGTTAGTTTTGCAAGTATATAATATGAAAGCAATATCAGTACTTTTCCTTCCCATGCACTTGCAATAAGTTTACTCCTGAGCAGTTTGAAGTAATATGATTACCAAATGCAGTATGTATGTGTGTATATATATATATATATAGCTATGTGTGTGTAGATATGAGGAACAAATAAGCCACAAACAGGAATATATTAGCACAGATTGCTTATAATAGTACATCATGAGGGGACATTATCAAGTTGTCTTTAACAAGATTAAACCCCTTATACACAAACAGAATCAATTCTATAGAGGGAGAAGGCAATTACACTAACTGTTCCATTTGGCATTGGGCTTTGCAAAGTAAAATTAATCTATCACGTGCTCTTCTCAACTTGCTCTCCGATCGTAGCGATGGCTATATATCCATAAATGGAAAAGATCTAATCGACAATACAGACATTATGAGAAGCATGCAGTCACATCACAGACAATGTGACACCCACATACACAGATGTCCAAACTAACACCAACAGACATATGTACCCTTCTACATGAGAAGGCCCTAGGTATGGGCTATAACTACATTAGCTATAACTTGGACCCAGAGTTTTTCCTTTGTCTGGTCACATGGACAGGCAAAACACCAGCCCTAAAATCATCACTATTTACAAAACCAAGATTTGGAAATACTTCTGTTTACAGGGTCTAAATGACCTCTGCTTGTTCTTATGGGCCAGGCTGGGTCTATCTAGCCTGGTTGCCAGATCAACTAAATCCTCTGCCTTGTTCACTGTAATTCTCAACCAAATGCAGATCTGGCAACCAGGCTAGGTTCTATCAAGCCTGTAGTAGCAGTGTCAGGAAGTGCTTTCAGCACACTGCACCATGCGGAAACCCCCTTCACTTTACAGGCTGTGTGAAACACGAGCGAAAATGTATTAGATCAAGAAAACAGTGAACGATACCCACTTTTCCTGTGGGGGTATCAAGCATATTGCGGATGCTTTTCTGCTCTATTCATTGCTTCTATATCCAGTGGTGTTATTGAATATGACATTCCCTAATGCGGAATGCCTGACACCAGCAAAAGCATTGCATGTGTGCCAGTACATGGCCTTCTGAACGGTGTGGTACTGTTCATATACAGTAGATAACATACATGTTATTCATGTTCTTTTGTGTATTTTACATGTGATTACTGTGTACTACCAAGAGATCATAAGCTCTGATAAAACTGGCTGATCAAGACATGTATAATCATTTGTAATGTTTCTTTACCTGTATGGAAGTGCTTAGTCTTCATCAGATAGTGATTAATAAATGCTGCAGGTTTAGGAGGTTGCTGTAGTTACAAGAGACCAAAGTCCAAAAGGATTACCTACACTGCATTATTACTAAAGCCAGTGACTACAACCAAATAATAACCTTTAATGTACATTTCCAACATCAGTATGATTAAGTAATTTATTGACCCAGATGCTGTACATTATAATTATTTGCGAGGGAGAACAATGTGTGTGTGTTTGTTGTGTTAACTTCTTAAGACTGCAGCTTGCACAGGCTAACAGACGAGCCGCTGGAGAAGAGCCAGAATGCCGGGTACACTGCCTCGGCGAACTGGAACACAAACGTATGGAAAGGGTATGCCCGGTCCTGAACGTTATAGAAAGTGGCCGTTCCCTCCTCACAATCCAAAAGCACGCCGACGCAGATCGGATTCGGGTTCTGCAGTACAGTCTCACTGCTGGCGTGCCAGGCCGACAGCTTGACGTTGAACCACTCCACGCACCAGGACTGGGCGTTACGCCCCAGCCGGCTAGCCGGACCCTTCCGGTCGATGCTGTTGTAGGCCAGGCCGATGCCGGTGAAGTTGTTGCTCCTCATCTTGACCTCCCAGTAATGACGGCCGCGGGAGAAGCCCTTGGAAGTGAGCACCTGGCTGCAGACGGAGAAGCGGGCGGGGCCATCGGGGTAATGGGTGGGCTCGTCTGACACAGAGGCCATGGTCATGTTCTCTGTCAGGGAGATGCGCTTGTGGGCAGTTTTGGGGTCAAGGGTGAGAACGGTGCCATCTGGTGAGGGAGAGACAGGAGGTAAGATTCTCTCTCACAAACACACATTTTTCTAAAAGTTCCTTCAGAATGCTGTACTTGTTTTCAAGCTAGTGTTAAGAATATAGGTAGATAAGTGGTTAGACCACAGACAGTCTATTTCCACTACAGACATCTCTCCACTGCTGGCAGCAGCTGCCAGGCCAGGTGCTAGGACTACCAGCAATGTTAAGGGTTTAGTAATTGCTCACAGGTGTGAGTGATTGAGTGCCAATTACTGTAACAATCTTAGAAGCTGATCAAGAGCAGCATCCCAAGCCAATGAGCCGTCTCCCGTAGAGACACTTACAACACCCTGTTGACTTCTGTTGAACGCACACTCAGAGGTTACAGACTTGCAACTTGCCAGAAGATTCCGATGGAGCAGTGTGGATGAAAAGTACAATTTGGAGCACAGGGGCATATCCCATTCCTGCATCGAGGTATGTTTTCCGTCCCATATCTCACGCCGGCTCCACGGTGTCTTAACGTAACCCCGATTGAGTTCTGACCCCCAGTGCAAACAAGTGTAACGGTAGGGTCAGTATCTTCTGGCAAACCTCCTATCTTCCCTAGATCGAGCCAGAGTCTGATTGCTACGTGGTTTCGTAACACTTGGTGAACTTACATCGTAGAAGGTCATTTCGTTTCGCTGCAGACGTGATACTTGGGGGAACACTTGCTTGTCCTGTAAGAAAAATACCATGCCATTAGTTTAGTATAGCGTTATAGGTGACTTACCAGAGGGGTATTCCAGAAAGCCAGATTAGTGAGATCTGTCAAACTAGAATTTGAGCACATTTCCAGTTCCAGAAAGAGCGCTCGACCTATAGCCTGATCAACCATAGCAACGAATACTCTGAAGCAAACCTGCCACCTAAGAGGTTAACTTGATCTTAGCCTGTCCTGGTGAATAAAGACTGTTGTTCGTTGGCTATGGCCGGTCCCTTTGCGGGAAAATCCAATTGACATCAGAGCCTTCATTGTTTGCTGTGTATTACAAAGGGAACAAATGATTGGATCTCAACTATCCTTTAAATCATTCAGAAGATTATCTTTTGGAACGTTATAGTTTTTCTGCACAATCATTCATATCTGGCCAACTTTTGCCAGCAGCATACCACCCTGCATACCACTGCTGGCTTGCTTCTGAAGCTAAGCAGGGTTGGTCCTGGTCAGTTCCTGGATGGGAGACCAGATGCTGCTGGAAGTGGTGTTGGAGGGCCAGTAGGAGGCACTCTTTCCTCTGGTCAAAAAAAAAAAATATCCCAATGCCCCAGGTTAGTGATTAGGTACACTGTGTAGGGTGCCGTCTTTCGGATGGGACGTTAAACGGGTGTCCTGACTCTCTGAGGTCATTAAAGATCCCATGGCACTTATCGTAAGAGTAGGGGTGTTCACCCCGGTGTTCTGGCTAAATTCCCAATCTGGCCCTCAAACCATCATGGTCACCTAATAATCCTCAGTTTACAATTGGCTCATTCATCCTCCTCTCCCCTGTAACTATTCCCCAGGTCATTGCTGCAAATGAGAATGTGTTCTCAGTCAACTTACCTGGTAAAATAATGGATAAATAAAAACTTACTCAACCTGTACATAGCCAATGTGATTTTGCCTTTACTGCTATAGGCCTACAAACTCTCCATTACTTAGCAATATTTTGTCCACTGGAAGTTTCCTGTACAAACAATTTGGCAAGGCAACTGTGCGTAGAGCTGTAAGAAGAGTCTGCCTTTGTTGCATTCCCTGTCCATCAAGCTGTATAATCAAGGAGGTCTTTTACAGAATTGCAGGTACAGTAGGCTGCGACGCTTTGCTAATCTCAAATGAATAAATCTAAGCAACATGATAAATAGCCTAATTAAAATAGTGCAGATTTTGCAAACATCATTGGCGTTACGACTTAGAACAAAACACACTGTTGTCATGAAAAGCACTCAAATTATTGTTCATCCTACATAGGCTATGGAATGGGCCTACCATTACAATTGTGACATAGGCCATAGCCTTGACATGAATATCACTAGTTGCAATGACAGTGCTCTCTGAAGTGAAAGCATCATTACTAGTCACCCATGTGTGTAAGCTAGGCCTATTAAGGTTTTGGAATTGGGCCACTTCACTTAAGCATTTACTCGGTCCGCAACTATCTGCCCGGCACCCTCTCTGGCATTTGCACCCACGCCTCTATCACAATTTTGGTAAATATATGAACATATTCATTGTATGTTACAATAGTTTCTTGTTCTGGACTTGTGACATATTGGGCTGTCTTGACTCCATAGCAGTAGTTTATTTCGGTCATCGACATGAAGCCCTTTTTGAATGTTGCGTGCACGCGCCAGTTGTCGGATCAACCAATCTGCAATTCGCTTAGCACAATTACTTCAACAAGAAGCAGACGTTCTGGAACCAAGAAATCAGACTCTCTCATCTGGTTAAGAGAAACTGGATATGTTCAGGGAATCCTAAATAAGTTAGACCATCTAGCTAGAATTGCCCCCGAGTTGTGACAAGTATCCAGAATTGCATTCAAATTTGTCATTGGAGGCTCATTTATGGTATTCGGCTGCATGAGCAGAGAATATCATTTTAAGCAACATTTACCTCGGTCCTCCATGTTCCTGGGTCTGGGTTCTGCTGATTGTCCTCTGGGGTGGTCCCTTGGTGTGTGTGGAACAGGAGTGGCGGACTCTCTGGGAGCATTAGCTGGCTTTTGTGAATTTTCTGATGGGAAGACAAACAATTAATTTACAATATATTTTCATATCCAATGATGGCAGGCAGTTCTTTTACACAATATTGTATGAATCAGCTGCTGCGTAAATGTAATAAACGGGCACAGAGCAGGTCTTGAACCCTCGACCTTCTAGCCCGAAGTCCAGCGCGCTGTCGACTGTGCCCCAAAAACATGCTCGAGCGGCAGTCGATATCTGCGCTAATAAACCCAGGTTTGTTGCACTATGTAGGTTAAAGGGATAGACTTTTTGACAATTAAGCCCCTTTTTAAAAATGTTTTCTTACCCAGAGTCCGATGAACCATTTGTGTCTCTGTGTGCAGTTTGAAGGAAGTTGAAGTTAGTTTCTGATGCGATTGCTAACTAGTAGTAGTACAATGACTGGAAGTCTATGGGAGCATCTAGCCAAAATTGGCTTATTTGACAATGTCGAAATATCCATTTAAGCACTCTCTCCAACTAAGGTTTACAGAACAGACTGAATAGCCATAAGCCTGTTAAACTAGATCATAAACTAATAACATTTTAACTTGTGATGTTACTTGAAACATGCAATGCACAGCACACCTGTTATCTGAGCTTGGCAGTTATTGAAGTAAACACACAGAAAAACACTGAAATCAGTTCTCACTGTCAGCCTTATGTTCTTTCCATTCCTTGTGATCTCGTTTCTTGTCCGACTCTGAAAGGGAGAAATGGTTGAGACGTGTAGGATCAAAAAAGTAACTGAGGGTCATAGTTGACCCTTTAGAGGTGTAAATAGTGGTAGAATTGGCAGTAAGTCTTTACTGACAGTAAAACAATCTGCTATCTTGTTTTTGAATCCTTCATGTCACAGGTGTTTCTGACTGACAAGAACGAGCTTTGTTTGTCCTGTTTTTGTCTGGTCTGATAAGGAAACGGGAAAAACCTAATCGGTGTATTGTATTCTATGTTTTGTCGAATGGTTCAATGTAGTGTCTTGGTAAAAATGTACCTAGACACACTAAAAAGGGGAATCTTTATCAGGCTACAAGGCCACAACGACCCATCATGTAATAGCCTACTTCTCTCTCGGTTTGAATCTTGTGGAGGCTTCTTCTGGTTTGCCCTGAGGGGAGCTCCTGGGCTGTGGGATCTAGGCATTCTCGGATGACCTTGTGGTGGCATGCCTCCTGAAACAGACCAGATGACACTTGGTGTCACGCTGTATCAAAGGAAATTACAGTGCCCACGGTTGTGATTACACTGAGTGACCACCACAACAAGTCTATTACTGATTTCACTAATTATTATGGCTGTACAATTTAGCCATACAAGCCATGTTTCTGAAGTTACAACTGTTACTGTATGCCAGCAGGAGTTATGTAGTTATAAAGAGGAGGGCATAATGGCACTCACCCATTTCATAGAAGTTTGGCAGCAGAGGAGCAAACCTCTCAGCTGTTGGGAAGAAATCACAATTTATTGGTAATTTACCCATATTTAGCATATGTTATTGCGGGTGTAGGGAAAGGCTTGTTTTCTTAGCTCCAGCAGTGCAGTTATAACAATACAATAAAAATAATTAAGAAACAAGCGATGTCAGAGTCCGGAATATAACTGAATACACTGTGTACAAAACATGAACACTTTCCTAATATTGAGTTGTACTCGCCCTCAAAACAGCCTCAATTCGTCGGGGCATGGCCTCTACAATAGGGATGGGCATTTGACAGTTTGACTGTTTTAAGAGTACTCGCATAATTTCAGGGCTCTAATGAAAAAAATATATAATCATTAAAACATACTGGACAATGTGTGCATTTATCTATATGTCAAACAGTGCGCAACCATGAATAATGTATCATAACCATTAGACACATTCTAATTCTTGATTGCTATTTGAGAATCATTAACTGAAACTATGGGCTCTATTAAGGCGTCAGCATGCTTCAGTTCGGCTGGCTACCCTAGCCAAACTTGGCTACCCTAGCCAAACTTGGCTACCCTAGCCAAGTACCCAAACTTGGCTACCCTAGCCAAACTTGGCTACCCTAGCCAAGTACCCTAGCCAAACTTGGCTACCCTAGCCAAACTTGCTCGCATACTGCCGCATACCTTGCTTGGAATAGGAGCCAAACTTGGCTACCCTAGCCAAACGTGTGCTCGCATACTCCCGCATACCTTGCTTGGAATAGGAGAAAAATGCGTCAATAGTACGTTTTGCCCATTGAGACGCCTCAGCCTGTATACACTTCCTCAAAATAGTCAGAATGAAATCGACGATAACTCGAGACGTTTTTGCAGACGATTTTAGTTGCGCAATTTTTTTTATCAAACTAACGTGCATGAACGAGTTGAAAAACAGACTATTTTAGCCGAAAACAAACCTCACCAAAACGTCAATAATATGCACAAACTCTACCGAAGTGTTTCGGTTGGGAAGCATGCAGACGCTTTTACCTGCTCGGCTCTGGTGAAGTCACAGCTGCGCTTTGCAGTGGCAAAAGATATAATACGAGATTTCTGCTGCTGCTTGTCCAACTCCGAGTTTCTTTGTGCTTGGTTAGCATATGATTTGTCAAGGAGCTAGTTGTGGCTTCTGCTCTGCATCAGACAAGTTGTGTGCTTCAGTTGCACTTCTCCACTCGGATGAGAATTCACGAACTGAAATTCTATCAACAGACAGCGCTCTGATGTGTAGCCTCTTTTCTCTCTGGTAAAATGCTAGATTAACTAGAAGCAAAACATTAGATTAGGAAATGTAGCTGGTTACATTGTATGATAAACATTAGACCGTTTGAGTTCTCCAAACAACCTGTACACTGCGAGAATGACAACGCTATGCCGTATTAATACATTGAATAAATGGAAATTACCATAACCAAACAGTCTGGATTAATGGAGAAATGGCAAATGATTAACACTAGCCTACATTTACTATTGATATATAGCAGGGATTTCATAAAGATTGACAAACAATTTACACCATGAAATCAATTAATATGTATGAATTGGCGGGAGAATGAGCATTTGATTTTTTATTTAACTAGGCAAGTCGGTTAAGAACAAATTATTAGGAACAGTGTGTTAACTGCCTTGTTCAGAGGCAGAATGACATTTTGTACCTTGTCAGCTCTAGGATTCGATCTTGCAACCTTTAGGTTACAAGTCCAAAGCTCTAACCACTAGGCTACCTGCCAGCATGGAGAAAGATGTGCCTGGTACTTTGTAGCACAGTATTTAAAAAATAATAATCTATGGTTAGATTTGATGTCATGCCCATCCCCACTCTACAAGGTGTCAAGTGTTCCACAGGGATGCTGCCCATGTTGACGCTGATGCTTCCCACAGTTGTGTTGAGTTGGCTGGATGTCCTTTGGGTGGTGGACCATTCTTGATACACATGGGAAAATGGGTGAGTGCCCAGTTCAGGGCAGGGTACTGGGTGGAGGCCGGCAAGTGGTGACTATTTCACTTAGATGACCTAAGTATAATGCTTGGAATCTGGAAAACTAACACCTCAAACCACCAGATTGGTAACCAATTTGAGGGATAAAATGTTGGATTGTGAATTATTGATTGATTGGACTCATTGTTTGATCCTTTATTGCTCTCCAATATAAAAATCACCATTGTCGAACATGTCCATGCAAAGTTTTGGAATTAAATATCACAAGGCATCATACAAATGCCGCCCATAAGCGTGTTTTATACACTTGTACACACACACACACACACACACACACACACACACCTGGTTTGAGTATCTGCAGTCTGGCCTCTACAGGCTGTTTCAGTACATGTGTGAGATGCTCCCTCAGGACTGCAGAGTAGGCATGACAGGCTGCCAAGGCCTTAGAGTCCAGGTTCACCTTCGGGGTATAGGGGTCAAAGGCCACCACTGCCGGCATGTCAACTGAGGCCTGTCCCAAAGGAAAGGTAGAAAACCAACAATAAGATGCATTATAGTCATTATCGGAATTTCAAGACTGTTAGCCCACTGAGCTACGGCCGGGAGCTGACGCAAGTCTTCTGATTTCAGGTAAGGTTGCTCATCACCTGAGTGAGGGCAGTTCACCGAAGCCACCTTCGCTACACTGGACTCACCTGTAGGAAAGCCACGGTCTGAGTCCGACTGAGCAGGCTGTTGACGCCATCTTTTGCTGCGCTAAGCTTCACAATGTTCTGGTTGAACTTCTTTATGAGGTTCTGGAGTTTGGTCTGACCGCTCTCCTGCTCGCGGTCCACAGTGTTCAGAGCCTCACGCTCGTCACGGTCCAGCAGCTCCCGGATTTGGCGGTAGTCATCCTCTAGCGCTCTCTTCCTGCTGGCTGCAGAGTCCTGGAGGAGGTGGACACAAAGTACAAGGAGTTCTCAAATTGATCTCTCATAGCATCTCACACCGCTCTTCCTGTAGGTATTCGATATTTAGTTTTTCCAGGTGCTCCAAGGTTTCAAACTGCTTTATATACTGAATACGGTAGTTAAGACAATTTCTTGAGTCCTTTGTTTAAAAAGTGATCGCTCACCTTCAACTTGCTCTGCTGGTCACTCATCTGAGAGATGACCGTCTGGTTCTTGTCAATCTTTCCATCCAGCAGACTCAACTTGCCCCTCAAATCAGACTGAATGAGACATGAATTAATATTATCTTCAACCAAATAAATCAAAACATTTCTAACTCTTAAGATGGGATAGTTAGTTTTCTTTTAGGATTAGTGATCAATCACATTACTTCTGTAGCAAAATAGGGTAAACTGTCAGTAGTGAGGCTTGAACCTGTGACCTTACACCTGTAGCCTAGCGGTTAAGAGCGTTGGGCCAGTAACCCGAAAGGTGGAAAAATCTGCCCTTGAGCAAGGCAGTTAACCCTTAACAACTGCTCCCCGGGTGCTGATGACATGGACATCGATTAAGGCAGCCACCCTCACCTCTCCGATTCAGAGGGGTTGGGTTAAATGCGGAAGATACATTTTGGTTGAACGCATTCAGTTGTGCAAGCAACTTACTAGGTATCCCCACAGAACAGTATGCTAGGTATTTTACCAGATGTATAAATGTGAAGCATCTGGTTAGTTTCCACTCACTACCAAATATGGTGATTAGAGGAAGCCCAGGGGTAGATTTTTGGCCAACATTTACTTATCCATTTACAAAACTAGAATCTGTAAGAGTGGACTGGGTTTTGTAGACTAACTTTTGCCACAGTTTCTTAACTGCGTTGTTAAGGAGTACAAGGGCGAATTGAGTTATTGTGTACATACACACAGAGTAGGCGTTCCATAACGGAAATATGCAAATAAATACTAGAATGAGCCAATAGGATCTCACTAGCTCGTGCTTGGCTCTGCCCACCTCCTTGCTTGGTCTGCCCACTATGATTATTTTGCTCCCATTGAATCGACACGCTCTGGTCTATTCCCCTTCCCTCATAAAAAGGTTCAGACCTCTAGACAGAGATTGTAATGCATTACATGGGTGCAATGGGCTGGCACAACACTGTGTGCCTGACCGTGGATGGGGTGTATTAAAATGTATTGTAAACTTACCTCTTGCAGTGCCCGTTGTTCATCAGGGTTGGAGAAGGTACATCCTTTATGCACCTGCTGCAGACAGACACCACAGATACAGCGGCCATGTTGGACACAATAGAATTCCATTAGCTTGTGGTGGTCGGGGCAGATACGGTCGCACAAGTCGCCCAGAGGCTCGTTCAGCTGATGCGCGCCAAACACTGGGTTCTCATGATGAGGCCTCACGTGCTCAAGGCAGAATGACGCCATACAGGTGAGGCAGGTCTTGAATGCTTTGGCTTCCATACAGGTGTCGCACAAGATAACCACCTCTTTGGGCTCCATCTTGACCGCATCCCACTTGATTAAGTCGCCCATCTCATTGGGGAGGTCGCTTTTATTCGACTTCATTTTGAACGTTTCCACAACAGCGCTGAGGACGGTGTTCTTCTTCAGCACTGGTTTGGTGGTGAAGTGGGTCCGGCATTGTGGACAGCTGTAGTTGTCTTTCCATGTTTCTAGGAGACACGCTTGGCAAAAGTTGTGTCCACATGGAATTGTCACCGGACAGTCGAAAGCACAGAGGCAGATGCTACAGCTCAGTTCGTCTTCGAGACTCATGAGGGAAAACATATGCTCCGCCATGATGGAACTACAACTGTCTGCTGCTGTGTTGTCTGTAAGTATTCTGTTTAAACTACTAATCTGACAACAGCAGAAATGACATCACCTTTGTATGGAAACCTTAAAAATAAAAGCACACAGTTCAAAACATTGCAATGTTGATAACTCATTCTAAAGATATTAAATCGTAATCAATTGCTTTTTACGTGGTGCTTATATGCAAGGTCTTTTTTGTTTTGCAAAAAAAAAAGTGTACAAAAATGAAGACTTAAGACCACTTGGTATAGCTATTGGTATGCTCCCAATACTGGGGTAGCTCCACCAATTAGGTGCCTTGGGAGTAGTGCAACTGTGGGAAAAAGTTTACTTAGCTGAATTTAACATGTCAAAACACACATGTTCAACCTAATGTAAAGAATTTTCCCAATCCCTTAAATATTTTTAGGGGTGACAAATAAGTAGCAGGGTTGACCGTACATAGAGTAGCAGGGTTGACCGTACATAGAGTAGCAGGGTTGACATGTTGTTCTTGACCAGCTCAGTTTCCCGCGACAAAGCACCAGAAAATGTCCAAAAAGAGTAGAACCAGCTCACCTGCTTTAACACTGATTTGACTATTAATGTCCAATTAACTTTTGCAGGAATAGCTTCACCATATTAAAGAGTTTAGTTAACGTAAGTGACCTTAAAATCTTGGACAGATGTTTAATTCCTTAAATTAGTCTCTAATCACATTATTTAATCTTCAGAAATGACTGTCAGTGAACCAGTATTGCTTCCGCCCCTCTCCGATCGCTCCATAAAAGCTGCAGTCCTTGCAGAGCAAGGGAAATAACTACTTCAAGGTCTGAGGTCACTGATTTGAAACACTACTAGAGAGCATGACTAGCTACCTAGCCATTTCACACAGGTTACAAAAACAACATAACTAGGGCTTTACAATGATTGTGAACATCGGGCACAAAGGGGAAATTGGGGAACATCGGCACAAAGTTCTCTATAAACCAGTATGTAATTCATATAGTGTAGGCCGTCACTGTAAATAACAATTTGTTCTTAACTGACTTGCCTAGTTTAAATAAAGGTTCACTTTTTTAAAATAACATTTTTTTTTAAATTGCATTGTGGCCAATGGAATGGGTGGAGTAAAAGGCCAGCAACACTGTATTAACACAGCAGTATGTCGCCAGTCACTCTGGCGAAACAAAATGCATCAGCAAAACAAAACGTATTGATAATCTTTGCTTCCGTGGTGCAGCTACGGAATATTTGGGTACTATCTTTGCGCATAGTCATTATCTACTTTATTTTCAATCTAACCTTACAGTTTCCCCTTTTGAAGAGACAATATTACATTACTTGCTTGAGTGAACAATTAGGCCTTCATGATTTTAGTGTTTTTAAAATAGAATGTACCTGAACCATTATATTTTAAGTAAAGTAGCCAACGGAATCAAACTTACCAGGCTGTAAAGTGTGCTGACAACTGTACTTGTCTACACATGTCCCCTGACTTGTCTGAGTTCTGCGGCCCGTTCCTATGGCATCTTCTTCGGTGGGGTTCGTTGGCATCCAACGTTATGGTGCATTACCGCCGCCTACTGTACTGGAGTGTGGGCCAGAGACTGGGAGAAACAAAATTCTACCTGTCAGCCTGTTTCTCTTAAAAAATACGACAAAAAATGTAGACTGTATATAATGACGTTCTACTTAGTATACGCTTTAAACTAATTTCCTGTATCCACTTCTCCCTTATACTGGATCTCAGCCTCTTCCACACTCATACTGCCTACACTATGTCAATACAAGCTCCACTGTCTCTGTTTCCTGGCAATAATCATACTTTCCTGTTGGATGCTTTCCCATAGTCTTATTTAACCGGCTGTGTCCCACCCCCTAATCTTGTAAAAAATAGCCCCCTCTCTTCTGTCTCTTCCTGCCGTCCTCCCCTTCCCGACATTCCTCTGTACTTAGAATACATGTCTACCCTTAGTATCTCTATTCCACTGCTCCTGCCATCTCTGCACCACCACTGTCCATATCAGGCTTTTTGCCTCTTGCTCATTTGAAACCTAAACATCAACATCCCGAGGGGACTAAGTTCTTGTTTAGCCAGTACATCAACTGCCTTGTTCCCCTTCACACACACACTTGGGCTAGGACCCAAGTCAATCTTGTCTGTATACCCATCTATCTAACCCTACCATGGGTTTGTAGTACGGCACAAAGCCAGTATTGTCTGCTACGTGTACTAAAGGACTGCAGACTCCAACACTGCGCGTGAATCAGAGTACATAACTACTGTCTGACTTGACTTCTTCCACCCGCAGCAAGGCCAGTATGGCCATCCGCTCTAATGTATATACCGCCAGATGATCTGTAATACGTTTCCTGCCACCCCACATTCCTGTACTACAAATGCTGGCCCAGTACGTCCCGTCCGTAGATCTTTTAAACCATCTGTAAATGGCCACAATGCTGATACACAGTATCCAGATGTCTCTTAAACAAATCAGATGGATCAACACTGTCCTCATCTTTCTGTAGTCTCTCCATCACTTCTAGATCAACTGCAAGAGGTGGGGAGGAGGCATGGTGGGTTCACAAGAATAGCTACTATTGGGACTGTCGGGAAGAGAATGTAGTCCATCTCCCTCGCATGGGTATTACCCACTCAAAGATCGTGTTCTGTCCTCGCTCATGTTCCCAGCATGACTTTCACAGGATGAGACTTTTGGACACAATGTACATAGACTCCCCCATTTTTTCCTACTGTGTTATTGACTTGTTAATTGTTTACTCCATGTGTAACTCTGTGTTGTCTGTTCACACTGCTATGCTTTATCTTGGCCAGGTCGCAGTTGCAAATGAGAACTTGTTCTCAACTAGCCTACCTGGTTAAATAAAGGTGAAATAAAAAGAGGCCCCATGTCCCTGTAGGTTCACCCAATAATTGCCAGCTGCTGTCTCATCTGCAATGTCATCTCCCCCATCTCTACATGTAGTCAGTGGAGTGTATTCATGGATGCCAAGGGAAGCCAGGTTTCTCCCAAAAAAATACCAATATAAATAAAAAATATTTTGTTTTCTGTGTTTCATAATTTCCCTTAAATTCGCAAGACTCTGAATGTATCTGGATGGAGATGGGGATTTGGACTTGTGGTTTTACTTAATTCTATGTACTGGCCAATGATTATAACATCGTTTCTGATCCAACTATTAATTCATACCTTGTTGTGCCCCTGGCCACGTCATATTTAGCTTACATTGATTGGACTAAATCATTTTTGGTATCTTTTAAGTTGTTACTGTATTTGACTAAGCAGAGGTGATTTGATGTTGAAATGGTGGAAAAGTGGAGGCAGCTCCTGTTTTCTTTGTGACTTCTGGTAATCAATAGTAGTTTAGCTTGACCATGCTGTAGGTCATGTTACTGTACATGCAATATGCTTTGTGGACTTCACTGAACAGAGGTTGCGATCAGGTTTTGTGATTTGTGACAAAGGTGTGTTTGAATTTATTCTGACACCTCGTCTTCTTATTGACTCTGCCTTTAGACCTATATATCAGCGTAACAGGTTATAGCGAAACTACTACATAGTCCTTGACCCTGTATGACATCTAGCCTTTCCAATGAGGTCCTGGCTGCCAAACCATGCGCTATACTGCCATAGTCTATTACAGATCGGATCAATGCAACATACATGGTCCTCAATACCCGGCCATACCTGAGTAAATATCATTGCTTTGTGTGGAATGTTGATTCAGTTGCGGTTTGCACCATTATTTAACAGTACTGCATGTCAGCCACCTGAAACATTAGTGAATTGACTGGAAACTGGGTGGTATGTGCTCGTTGTGGTTTGAGGAGAACACTTGCATTGTTGTCAAGGCGGAGATGAGTGGCCGAGACAGAGGCGTGCATGGACGCATCAAATCAGGCTACAGGCCTAATGACCAGTGGCAACCCATCATTCAGGACAGGTGTGGCTTGAGCCCCACTTTTTTTGTTGTTGGGGGGGGCTTGCCTGGTTTTTGTTATTTTGGCATTAATACGTGTCACATCAGTTTGCAAACAATGTCAAATATGTAATTATCATTGGGTTTAATAAAGTCATATACAAACATGGTCTCTTTTTTTTTTCTTGAGTAATGCAGTTCCAAAAGGCAGGTGTTTCAGCCTAGCTCAGTGCTTTCTGTGGTGGATAATATTCGCACCACCTTCCTGTTCAAGTGAGCACAGCACCACAAGGTGAGTCCAAAAATGTATTGTATGCTGCGGCATGAATGGAGTATGCCGAGGAGATATGTATACTGTAGCTAAGAAAGTAATACGAAGTATGTTGTGTAGTTTCATCACCAAAGCCCTATATACCACTGACCTGTATGCCCTCACTACTTATCTGTCGCCAAACCCACTGGCTCCAGGTCATCTATGTCTTTGATAGGTAAAGCCCTGCCTTATCTTAGTTCACTGGCCACCATAGTAACACCCACCCGTAGCACGCGCTCCAGCAGGTACATTGCACTGGTCATCCCCAAAGCCAACACTTACCTTGGCCGCCTTTCCTTCCAGCTCTCTGCTGCCAATGACTGGAACGAATTGCAAAAATCTCGGAAACTGGAGTCTTATATCTTCCTTTCTAACTTTAAGCATCAGCTATCTGAGCAGCTTACCGATCACTGTACCTGTACATAGCCAATCTGTAAACAGCACACCCTACTACCTCATCCCCATACTATTACTTACCCTCTTGCTCTTTTGCACCCCAGTATCTCTACTTGCACATCTATCACTCCAGTATTAATGCTAAATTGTAGTTATTTTCGCCTCTAGGGCCTATTTATTGCCTACCTCCCTACTCTTCCACATTTGCACACACTGTACATAGGTTTTTCTTTTATTTTGTGTTATTGACTGTACATTTGTTTGTAACTCTGTCACACTGCTTTGTTTTATCTTGGCCAGGTCGCAGTCGTAAATGAGAACTTGTTCTCAACTGGCCTACCTGGTTTAATAAAGGTGAACTAAAAATAAAAGACAATCACTAAAAATAAATATTGATTTTTCTTTCAGTCCTTGAAATGTGTCTGCCCTTATAGATGCACAGAAGATACATTACATGGCCAAAATTATGTGAATACCTGCTTTTTGAATATCTCATTCCAAAATCATGGGCATTAATATGGAATTGGTTAAATTTGAGGAAATGACTAGTTGGAAAGGTGGTATCCTATGACAGTGCCACGTTGAAAGTACCTGAGCTTTTCAGTACTGGCCATTCTACTCCCATGTTTGTCTATGGAGATTGTACACCTTTTTTTCAGATTTTGTACACCCGTCAGCAACCGGTGTGGCTGAAATAGCCACAGCCACTAATTTGAATGGTTTTCCACATGTAGTGTATTTATATAAGTTGTCCAGGGCTCTGTAGCAGATGATAGGTATTCAGATATCCAAAGAATGTCTTTGTCTAAATCTCTAAAATACAGGAGTGTACACTATTTACTGCTAAATCAAGAGAACTGTGTATTAAACAATGTTATGTGGTAAAAGTAACACCCCAATTTTTATGAACAGTGTGTCCGAGTGTCCTTCAGGTGTAGGGACACACAAGTGCAGAGAACTGTAGCTACAGATTGTTACACCAGATAATGTGATTTACCCAAAGATTTTTGCTGACATTTTGTCTATTTCAAGTCTTCTCTCATTGATCGAGACAGGTGGTTGTCTACCCCAAAATTCCTGTCTCGATCAATGAATGAAAAGACTTGAAAGACACGATGTCGGCGCACATATTGTTGGTTTACTTTCTGCAACTGGACATGGACATTGTGAGACTCCTGTTTTCCCCGAATCGAGGACGATGATGGCATCGCTAATGTTGGTTGAAAATTCTCTGTGCTACACCAAACAGTATCTATCCTATAACACCCAGTAATGGATACCAAAAATATTTGGTTAAATCACATTATCTGGTGCAACAATCTGTAGCTAAGAGAACTGGTGATCAGCAGATGATGGTGAGAAATTGCTATTCCAAAGAAACATACAGTGAGTTCAGGGAATACTTGTAAAGCTGTGGAAGGAGGATTGTCATGATCAAACTGCTATTCAGCTCCTCATGAGTCATTAGCTTGAAATCCAGAATAATGTTTTATCCCTCGAAGGAAACAGCTCACTGGATACAGTTAAGCTACAGTTACACACAGGCAAATAATTATGTTTTTGTATCTAGAATCCACTCCAGGAAGAAGCACAGGCACCAGATGGTAATGTCTGTAAGACACAAACAAATACTATATTGTACAGTTTGAACAACAGTTAAACCATGCCAGCATAACATCAACACTAGGGTAGACTAGTTGAACATGCATACATGTGCACAGGCACATAAGATTACATTTACAATAATATCTAGACTAATCGAATGAAATATGGCATAACCCTCAACCTTTGCACAGTGAGCAGACCGTACAAATGAGCCAAGGTAGGTAGGCAGGCAGACAGTATCTACATACAACCATGTCCACTAGGCAAATATTTTTATAGTAAAACCAGCTATAGATTTTGAGATTTACAACATTAAATTGTTGTGTAGTTTCTGCTCACTGTTCGCTAGTAAACTTAGGTAGTTTGCGGGATATGCAATACTTGTTATTTACATGTCTTTGGAATCCTATATTGCATCATGCCTATAACTCTGTGAGATTGAAATGCATCCATGGTCATAACCATTGTCAACCCTCATCAATGTTACATAGCTAGCTAGTAAAATTATTTACAGTTGCTGATGTTACACATGCTTGCTAACAAGTTACAAATGTGAAGCGTGGTGCATAACATGTTAGCAGGTGCCAGGCTAAATAGCTAGCCAACTCCAGTCGTGCTAATGTTGGCTGTTAAACCTAATTTTAGGTGGCTGGTTGTAATGTTATAGCTTGCTTTTTAGTAGCTAGCCATATCTACAACAAAGAGGTTTTACAATCAAGATACAAAAGAGCTCCTATTTTGTAAAAACTCTTCTATTTTCAGTCATAGATATGGCTACCGGTAGTTGTTTACCTACCTAGCTAGCTACATAATTAGATCCCCCCCCCCCCCACTGTAACACAGTAGTAGCTATGTTAGCCAGCAATACACTGTTTCAGTAGATAAACTAAAGTTGGCTAGGAATGCTTGCAGGAAACATAACGGCATTTGCGTCTGCTCAGTTTTAATTTTTGCCCAAAGGATTGTTGTTAGTGTCCGCCTTGTTGTTAGTGTTCCCCTTTAACATTTAATTGAAATGGTTTTTGGGCAACCCATTCCAACCGTCCTCTACGCTACTTTGATATGCGTCACTGGGGATTAAGAAGTGAGTATACACAATGCCCACTAAAAGGTGGGTATACAGTGTATACCTGTGTGTGTATATACTCTCAAATAAACCAATTAAACTATTCTCTGACTCCTTGCATGGACATTGTTTATTTTGTTATTCAGCAATAGTAATTTAGTCATTCTTACAAAGTAGAACACGTAGTCACACACAACACAAGTTCACACACACTTTGAATGGTACATTGCTTATTTTATTTGTTAAATTAACAGAAATTGTAAATCTGCATTCAAAACGGATGGAAAATGGACAACATTCTGAGAAGTGGTGTGTCAAAAGAGGGCAAAGATTATGTATTTAATTACATATCATGGTGTGGTATCAGATTACTCCAGTGCTAGTCTCCCTACACTGGTTTCCTGTCAAGGCAAGGGCTGATTTCAAGGTTTTACTGCTAACCTACAAAGCATTACATGGGCTTGCTCCTGCCTATCTTTCTGATTTGGTCTTGCCATATATACCTACACGTACTCTACGGTCACAAGACACAGGCCTCCTAATTGTCCCTAGAATTTCTAAGCAAATAGCTGGAGGCAGGGCTTTCTCCTATAGAGCTCAATTTTTATGGAATGGTCTGCCTACATTTTTACATTTACATTTAAGTCATTTAGCAGACGCTCTTATCCAGAGCGACTTACAAATTGGTGCATTCACCTTATGCCTACCCATGTGAGAGACGCAAACTCGGTCTCAACCTTTAAGTCTTTACTGAAGACTCATCTCTTCAGTGGGTCATATGATTGAGTGTAGTCTGGCCCAAGAGTGTGAAGGTGAACGGAAAGGCTCTGGAGCTACACTCAATCATATGACCCACTGAAGAGATGAGTCTTCAGTAAAGACTTAAAGGTTGAGACCGAGTTTGCGTCTCTCACATGGGTAGGCAGACCATTCCATAAAAATTGAGCTCTATAGGAGAAAGCCCTGCCTCCAGCTATTTGCTTAGAAATTCTAGGGACAATTAGGAGGTCTGCGTCTTGTGACCGTAGCGTAAGTGTAGGTATGTACGGCAGGACCAAATCTGTCTCTGCCTGGCCGGTTCCCCTCTTTCCATTGGGATTCTCTGCCTCTAACCCTATTACAGGGGCTGAGTCACTGGCTTACTGGTGCTCTTTCATGCCGTCCGTAGGAGGGGTGCGTCACTTGAGTGGGTTAAGTCACTGATGTGATCTTCCTGTCTGGGTTGGCGCCCCCCCTTGGGTTGTGCCGTGGCGGAGACCTTTGTGGGCTATACTCTGCCTTGTCTCAGGATGGTAAGTTGGTGGTTGAAGATATCCCTCTAGTGGTGTGGGGGCTGTGCTTTGGAAAAGTGGGTGGGGTTATATCCTTCCTGTTTGGCCCTGTCCGGGGGTATCATCGGATGGGGCCACAGTGTCTCCTGACCCCTTCTGTCTCAGCCTCCAGTATTTATGCTGCAGTAGTTTGTGTCTGGGGACTAGGGTCAGTTTGTTATATCTGGAGTACTTCTCCTGTCTTATCCGGTGTCCTGTGTGAATTTAAGTATGCTCTCTCTAATTCTCTTTCTCTTTCTCTCTCTCTGAGGACCTGAGCCCTAGGACCATGCCTCAGGACCACCTGGCATGATGACTCCTTCCTGTCCCCTGTCCACCTGGCCGTGCTGCTGCTCCAGTTTCAACTGTTCTGCCTGTGATTATTATTATTTGACCATGCTGGTCATTTATGAACATTTGAACATCTTGGCCATGTTCTGTTATAATCTCCACCCGGGACAGCCAGAAGAGGACTGGCCACCCCTCATAGCCTGGTTCCTCTCTAGGTTTCTTCCTAGGCTTTGGCCTTTCTAGGGAGTTTTTCCTAGCCACTGTGCTTCTACACCTGCATTGCTAGCTGTTTGGGGTTTTAGACTGGGTTTCTGTACAGCACTTTGAGATATCAGCTGATGTACGAAGGGCTATATAAATACATTTGATTTGATATCCTTACGTTCATTTTGTTAAACTTCAGAGAGGGAAATTGTTCTTACCGTAGGCTGTTATTGATGTTTAGGTTTCTACACTCACATTAGATCCGTCTGTTTCTGTCAAGTCAACTAATATTCCACAAATATTTGAAGTACAGTGTACACAGTAAGTGCTATGTTAAAAAGGCTTAGCATACCTGTGACTTTTAGTTCATTTCTGTTTTTGTAATTGGACACAGTTTAAGATTCATGCATACATTTACTGTATTTCTGAAAGTAAGCCAACCATCAGGCATAATGACATAATTCTGGGTGTTTTTGTATTTGGAAGAACATGAAAGCTATGGGGACTAAACTACTCATGTCTGTATTACAACTCTGTGCTGCCAGTCTGACTTCAGTTGCTGTTGACATGATTTGTCCCGATCCCAGGATACTGTGTGTTGTTCTGGTCACCGGTGTAGTCTCCACTGAGCTGGTGCCTGTCCTTCAACAGGTCTGCAAACTGCTCCTCCTGAGAACACACAGCAACAAACGGCTCCATTTAGTTTAGCTTTTCAAGTCATGTTACCAGCTAAGAGAAACAAATTAATATGAGGCCTAAACACTCATCTTTATCTTAATGAGTGTGGTAGATATCTCCAGTCTTACCAGTACGTTCATTCGTTCAGCTGCTGCCACGGCGACGTTCAGCCTCCTCTCATCCTCCTCCCTCTCCTCCTCGATAACCCCCAGCCTATGACGCCGATTTAACAATTGCATTTTAGTTTATGTTCAAACCAAATAAACTCTTTCATTTGAAAGGTCGTGAATGAAACGCTATGACCTTTCGATCTGTCCCTCTTACTCAACTGTCTCACCTGAAAGTGGCGCTGGCGAGTTGTTCCTCACGGACAGCCAGAAGATTACGCAGTTCGTTAACCTCAGCCAACAAGACTGCATTCTGATCTTGGCTTTGGACAATGAAGTCCTCCAGCCGCTTGGCCATCTCCAACTCACGCTCTGTCACCTGCTCCACCCCCAGGCGGAGCTCCGACAGCTCCTGTGCATGCTGGTTAAATCACAAATCAACATCACGGTGGTCAAGTAATTTCATCATTGCTGTATTTCTTTGATGAGCTGAAGTAAACAATGCAAAAGAGGAAGGAGCCAGCGTTACTGGATGATAAATAACATGAAGATGAACCCACCCTGTCCAGTAGGTTGATCTCTTCATTCTCGATCTTCCTCTCGTATGGCTCCTTGCTCTGAGACACTTTGATCCAAGGCACTGGGGCGGGAGGAGACTTTAAACCGACGCTCTGACACAAGAAGAGGGAATGCTGTCATGAGATTCAATCACTTCTCCCACCCATGGACTCTCAACAGAACAACCACATGGCAATGCTCGGTGATGACTATGAACCATATACTTCCATAAGGATAATATCAACATGAAATGGAACGTTTGAATGTTGACAATTGAAACCACACGACCAAGACTTCCAAACTCACGTTCTGCGGTGATGAAATATCAAGTGGAGGGTTGGCTTCCTGCTCTGCCTCTTGGTCCTCCAGTGGCAGATTTTCAGTGCTGCTCCTCCTCCTCCGTAGCTGTTTAGGGTCCGCCGGCGGTCTGTGCGGTGCACTCTGGGTTCTGGATACTGGCTTCCTCTCTCTGGCACTCCTCCTGTCTCGATTGCCCCTCTGAAAGCTTTCTTTCCGCGGGCTGCCCTTCACATCCATAGGCAGCTGCTGCATGGAGTTGTGCAGAGGGCTGTACTTACCCAGGTCTTTAGGGGGCACATATGTTGGCTTGGATTGACCAATGTGGCTGTCGTGAAAAAGAAAAATCACGACAATAAAGCGAGATATAAAGAAGATTGAAACTGTGTATGCACACAAGCAGGTCTACAAAAATGCTTAATACACTTAAGTACACTCGCCAACCTCACCTGCTAACAGTAATCCGCAGAGCATCTGGGCCCAGAGATTCTGTAATCTGGTTCAGGATTGAAGGCAGAGGGTGCAGTTTGTCTATGGTCTCCTGAGGAAGAGATATGAACAGCATGTTAGCTACCACTTTTTAGTTTACCTTTATTTAACAAGGCAAGTCAGTTAAGAATAAATTCTTATTTTCAATGATCGCAGAACAACAGGCAGAATGGGCAGAGCGACAGATTTGTACGCTCTAACCACTAGGCTACCCTGCCGCCCCACTTAACCTTACCACGGGCGGTCTCCGCTTCGTTTTGAAGTTTTATTTGTCACATGCAAAAATACAGTGAAATGCTTCATTTGCAAGCACTACCCAACACTGCAGTATTCAATATCAAATCAAACTGTATTTGTCACATGCGCCAAAAATACAACAGGTGGAGTAGACCTTATCATTAAATGCTTACTTACAAGCCCAGTTTGCACTGTTCTGTAAATGCATACAACGCTGTGTACTACTCCAATCTTCAGTTTCTTGGCAATTTCTCGCATGGAATAGCCTTCATTTCTCAGAACAAGAATATACCATTTTGAGCCTATAATCGAACCCACAAATGCTGACGCTCCAGATACTCAACTAGTCTAAAGAAGGACAGTTTTAGACAATAGTCATTTACAACATCAACAATGTCGACACTGTATTTCGGATACATTTGATGTTATTTTAATGGACAAAAACATGTGCTTTTCTTTCAAAAACAAGGACATTTCTAGTGACCCCAAACTTTTGAACGATAGTGTACATGTAAACAGGGCTGAAAAATGACTGGTAGCAAGAATATAGAAATACAGGAATGTCATGGCATGATCCTTGCCTTTGATTCAGTTGATTTATGCCTACCTGCTTCATTGGGGAAATTATGTCGACCAGCAGGCTGTGTAGGACAGCCAGACGCAGAGGCAAGTCAACATAGCCATCGAAGGATGTCATTGGGATCTCTATGTCTGGGCTGGACACTGTCTGAAGGAAGCACCTCATCTTCTCCCAGTGCTGCTGCAGAAAGTCATTCATGAACAGCATGTACTCCTCCTTCTCCCCAAACCTGTTAATGGAAGAGAATGGGGAATGGGTTAGTGTTGAAGGAGGGAACGTCTGGTTTGGTAATATGGAGAGATGTTTATTCTTGATTTGGACCACATAGATTGAAGAAATTAATGATTGTCAAGTATATTATTTCCATCATTGTGTCAGATGTTTTGGGGGTATACTAGGGAATGTATCTAGTAGCTTATGTCTAATGTTGGTTTTCACGGCTACATAGATGAAGTATGATGGGGTGCAGACAGCGGTGAATCCCCACACACTCACAGGGTGAAGTTGGCCAGGTTCTGGATGACCTTGGCGGTGAAGGTGAGGGTGCGCAGGGTGCCCGGCTCCGGGTAGGGCTGTGTCAGACCAAACAGGGAAGGGCTGAGGATGGCGGGACACAGGAAACGGAGGAATAGCGAGGCAGAGATGAGGCGCTGGCCGATTTCAGGTCGTCCCTGCTCCTCGCACAGCTTCACCCAGCTGGAGAAGATCCTGTTCAGCTCTTCAGGGAAAGACCTGCGAGGTGAACGGTGGCGAGAGCGGTCAGTTACAGCCTTGGATTTTGAATATGAATATATGAATGAATATGAATCGACGCTCATTTGATAGCATTCTTCTAGCTAAGACTGCCCCCCCCCCCCCATGTTCTGTCTTCATATATCGTTTCCCATCAGGTCTCTTTGTCCCTCACCCGTGCATCTCAGTGATTTTCTGCACTGCGTCCTCACACCTCTCCTTCAGGTGACGCTGGTTGTTTGACAGCTCAGAGGCGGGGCATTTGAGAGGGTCCACTTCACAGCTCTCTACTGAGGCATACAGTCGAGTGATGAAGTCCCCTGTAAGAAGAGCAAGGGCACAGTTTTGCATGGCAACAGTTTTCTAAAAGGAAGGTCTAAGAAAGTGTTAAAACAGATCCACTGTTACCCCGGGGGAAAAATTGTATTTCCAAAAGCTTAAAAGCTAATCTCAACCAGAGATATTCCTTACCCAGGGTGTCGATGAGGTACTTCTGCCCCACCAGCTTCATGTACTCATCAATGGCCTTGGTGGCCAGTGTGTTCTCCCTGAAGATCAATGCCTCTTTCTCCCCAAGGCGTTCCACCTCTGCACTACCCAACTCGATAAGGAACTCCTGGAATATAAACACACAGAATAAGCACTTTTAGCAAGTTATGACTAGCTGACTATTGTAAAGTTCTACTTTAAATGCTTATCATGATGTAGTTGTCACACTTTTGTTTTCTTACCTTGGCCTTGCCAATGCTTTGCAAGACGTGGACCAGTGCCCCGGCTAGTTCCTCCTTCTCCCTGACAGACAGCAGTGGCTGCATGTTCCTGCACATGCCCACATAGTCCACTGTCACAAACTCTGCAAACTCCTTATACTTCTCGATGGGCAGCACCTGCAGGTTTTGAAAGCGGGCCTTGACACGGAGCGACGCTTGGGGCCCCAGTTGCTCCTTCGTCCCGCCGGCACCAGACGCCTTGTAGGGAATGATTGGGTGCCACTTCTCCTGGAAGGCCCTTCCACGGATGTCGGCCAGGGATATGGCCACACTGCCAAGGGGATGCAGGGTGGACTCATCCCGAGAGTGACGCTTCTTCTTGGGTTCCTCGTCACGGAAGAGGTGCAGGGTGATCTGGGAGACCGACGGCAAGTTGTCCAGCTCAAAAAACTCTCCCCAGAACAGCTGGCAGCCTCCGACCACACCTCCACTGCCCCCGAGCACCCCACCAGAGGATCCATCACCAGCTAAACTGGAGTGATGGGAAGACTTGCCCACGGCTCGGCTGCTGGTGCGGGCAAACAGGGTGCCATCCAGGTGCAGCTCGCAGTAGTATCGCCTCTTGGGGAGCAGGTCCTTGGCCTCGTTCACCCACAGACTGAGGGAGTTCTCTGTCCGCTCACAGTTGTCCTAACGGAGACAGAACATGTTAGAACATCAATCAGTGAGTATACAACATGGATTCCTATGATATCATGGAAATGTGGCATACATTGAAGGATACTTTATCTTTTGTACAATTTTTAAAATGTTTATAATAATATTCAATTTGGTTGTGACTCCAGTGGTTCCTCTCCATTCTTTAAGTAACTGCCAAAATAAAAACACTTATAAGGGATACAAAGTACTGTGTATTGAAGGCATGGGGTGCTTCCACATGGGAAGTTCCAGACACTTGTAGAATCTATGCCAAGGCGCATTGAAGCTGTTCTGGTGGCTCGTGATGGCAGTTACCTGTAGAAGCAGGCTACATGAAGAATGGAACAGCCGGATCGGTGAGACCACTTGAGTCACACAAAAGGGAATATAACGTTGTGGATCAACTTTGGAGTGGCGTCATTTCATGTATATTCATTTAAAGACCTGCATCACTACCCTGAGATATTTGCTGTTTCTAAAAGGACGTATTTGGGTGTTTTTGGAGCCTTTGTTTGTTTTTTCGGGCCCCCATAACATACAACAAGGATGAGGAAATGATTTGCTGTTTGGGATAAGTTTCACAAAAACAAGTGAAATAACATGCCATTTACATTTGTTTGTTTTTTTTTGTGATTTGGTTGTAAAAAAAATAACTTTTCCTTTTAATTGGTATGGAAGATGAATGTTTTTAAATAGTTTCTTTACCTTATTGGGCTGAGCAGCCCGTCTCAGGTCCTCTATCCAGCGGTCTCGCTCAGCAGCTGAGGTGCACCCAAAACAGTGGTTGGTCTCTGAGTTTATCACCTAGGATGTCAATGTGAAGGTGGAAAATGCCATCAGTCAATACACGACAGGACAGAGTGAGACAAAGATGTTATTGGGCAGTATTTAACATGAACCTGGTCAAATCACTTTAAGACATGGGACGGGTATAGAACTTACAGGTCAAAGGTCAGCCCTACCTCAAAACAGTACTTCTCCCCCAGGATAGAGCTGTGTACAGGCCTGATGACCGTACTGGTGTCTGCGCTCAGATCCAGGTTTCCTGCAGCGCTGACTGGGATGGATACGGACTCCCGTGAGCCATGGAGCCTGCTGAACAGACAGGGAGGAGGAGACGAGAGGAGTCGATGAGGAACAGCCTGCCTTACACACCAAGAGCACTATGAGACTGACCACATACCTGCTCCCTTTGTTCAACCCAACGGTGTTTAACTGGGTATTGCTCTTTCGCATGGCTCCACCATAGAAACGCCGCTTGATCAGCCCCTTGAGACAGAGGGCAGGAAGAAGACAATTAAAGAAGGGGCAGGGAGAGATGGGTAGATGAAGCTCAATTCATCCCCAGGGCCATACTGATTAGCAGGCCCTGAGTCATACAGAATCCTCAGGAAATCCAGAGCTGTCATGAATCATGTAATAACAGTGTTTTATCTGTGGAGTATGCAGTGCTCACCCTCACTCCTCCATCTTGGCTCTTCAGTCTGGGGCCTCCAGTGGGGGCCATGTGGTCGGGGCTGCATTCTGCAGGTCCAAGAGATGCACACAGTTAGCATGTAAACACAGTTTTTGGCTTGACATGATCCCGCCCTCGAAAAAAATGGCAACTTTTTATCAGAGCGTCTCAGGCGTGAAGTGGGCATTGTGGGTTGTCTCTTATTGTTGCGCCAAATAAACATATAAATATACTGTATATCTCGTTACGTGTCACTCATGTCTTACATATGTACGTGTGTACATTTTCCTGTTTATCTGGAAACCATTGGGGAGAGACAACAAGTGGTTGATCTAATCTCCCCCAAAAACTAAATTGCGGTCCTCTGAAACCACCAGGGGAAGTGTAATCATTTCCCCCTTTCTGCATTTCCTCTGAAGACTGAACAAATAACTGCTCAAATCGACGAGGCTGCAAGGCTGAAGAGTATTCAGACTGAGTTTGACTAACTAATCTAGAACGGTACATGTTCTATATAACTGAACATTAGTATGCCGGCTTTGAAATGTTATTGTTCACCACTTTAGCTTAAGTCTCTCCAACCGTAAGAAATGTCTAACGTAAGACGGTTGAGGGATGACTAGGCTCAGTGTTCAAAATGAGTCAACCTTTGATAAGTGTTCAGACAGTCACACCGGATATTACTTTTGTCTAGTGGCCTAGGCAGGGCAGGAACCTTGCAGGTGCAGCCTTCATTTCAGACATTGATTTGCTTGGTTTAGAGACTACTAAAACCCAGAGTACCACTGCAGAGCAGAAAATCATGTCACACCATGTCAATAAAACAACCATTGAAACACTTTTTTGGCTAAAATAATAAATGTACCTATGGCAGTAACTAAAGCCATCACACAGTACATCACTTTTCTTCAGAGCGTTTGTTAAAAATTCACCTTTTGATATTCTCCTTCGTAGACATAATCAAGTAAAAGATTTGTACGGATCAATAGCAATTGTGACCGTACAAATAAACGTACACAATTCTTGGAATCTAATCCTTTGCTTACCCAATGCGCCTCCACATGCAATCCAGCGTCTAAATCCCATCATTGAGAGCGAGAGAGAGAGAGATCTGTCGAACCCTCCTAATCACACATAAGAGTGAACACTGTTTCACAACTCATGGTTCTCCTCTCTTCACCAAAGGGGCCTTGCCAATGTAGACCAATGTAGGCATCACATAGAATGAATCAATATCTAATATTCTATAGCCGGACTAAGTCCACAAGCTAATACTAATAAAAGTAACATGAATGAGAGAAGCCACGCTACAAACACTGCTTCTTCTCAACCAGCCCTGGCTGATCTTCTGGAACACACAGATGCGATGGTATCTACCCCCCAAATTTTGAGGAAACAATTTGAAAGCCACTCGCAAGCATAATCACGTCAGCTATTTCCTCTGTGCCTGCTCTACCGCTACTCTGCTAGACTCTCTAGTGGTTTGTGATGCTGCCGATTTGGATGTTCTCCTTGCAAAGACATCCCCGACTCAGTCTCGCTCTGTCTGTATTTCTACAGATCAGCCATTTTGATGAGAAAGTGGACTTCACTGTTGTATCTCCTTTTGTGTCTCTGATGTTGACGTTGGGAAAGCTATTAGAGAAAGCGAGGTATTGATCACAGCTCCAGGAACCCCATTTATATGAAACAGTCCTCTTGTCTAAAGCCATGTGGCGGTATTGGCGTACTAACCCATGTTGACATCTGCCAGGTTCTGCATGCTGAGGTTTGACAGGCAGCTGCTGACTCGGTTCCGGGTCCACATCACTGGCTGAGAGAGGGAGTAGAAGAGATGCACACTCACATAATAACCCAGAGAGAAGCCATGACTGTCACCTTCACACAGTCCAGTGTGAGTTTCCATTGAGAGTGCAGTGCTCCCAGTAATAGTACTAACTGTTAAGTGCAATGCTTCAAGGTGTTGACTCCACGTTGTTTAATGGAAGTGCAGTGTTAAGTGTGGTGAAATGTTCAGTGTTGGTGATGTGAGCGGTCTGTGTCGTGTACCTCTTCCTCCGGGGTGATGAGGATCTGTCCGTCCTCCAGGACACAGTTGTTGATGTCCCAAACGGGGACGTCCTGGGGAGGGGCCCATGACAGCCTGGCTAGCTCTTGGGACGCAGCTGCAGGCCCGCTCCCACCCGCATCTATACACACAAACACACACACCATGACAACAGCACAGTAGATCAGTGCAGAATGGGATGGACCAAAACACTCCAATAGTCGCTTGAAATCCTGGCCTTTAAATTGGAACTGTCTGTGTTACACAACTAACTACAGTTGCGTGACATGGTCTACAATAGATGCCACTAATTTGACTCATTTTGATGTCCCTAGTCATGCTTCTGATTGGACACAGTTATTTTAACTCTATTTCTGTGTCTGACATTGGCACAAGTGGAGCTTTCTGAGTTTTCCTGATTACAATATAATCCGAGGAAACCAGCAATGGTCGTTCTGGGGGATAATTGAGTGCACACGCTGGGGCTTGTATGTTTTACATTCTGACTAATTGTGGCATGATGTCGTTATCTGACACGGTGCACATGGCCACTCCCATTTCTAGTTAGTTTTGACGCCATCTTCTCCGCCCCCTCCTCGCTCTCCATCTATGATGAACCACAACTCTCACACATCCTGTGTCAGTTTGTTTTCTATCCTAAGTATGGCTGTATTAACTTCTCCTAAATCACATCACATACTGTACTTTAACAAAAAAAAATCCATATCTGTACCTTCAGGTGTATTCTCGTCTCCTAGGTGAATAGACCGACTGAGAAGTCCACTCAAAATGGTCTCTGACTGTATGGTTGATTTATAATGCTTTTGGTTTTATGCAAACTCACTACTTTAAAGTGTAAAATGCTTACTAACCATGTCTACCTTCATCATGGGTTCTTAGACACAGACTAAATGCCATGCATACAACACAAGATGTCAGCATTTCACTGAAGTAAAATGACTGAAATCTAAACTAGACTAAAATGGGGAGACTAACTAAACTATACAAATTCAAACCTAGAATTTAAAACTGTACTCAAAATGGTTCACACACAGTGATGTTGGACGTCTTAAAAACCAGAAGAAGGAGCATGGTACTGTCATGTGTGGTGCTAGGTGTGCATTCAGATAACAAGGCAATGGTGTGGTGTGCATTCTGCGCCTTCACCTTGTAGGAGGGTTGAGGTGCTGTTTCTGCTCAGCAGCCGGGGCCTCTTGAGCTTCTGCGAGACGGTGCGTATGTACTTCCTGAACAGTGCCCCTCCGCCCCCTTTCTGTGGCGTGTCCGTGGGGGATGGTTCCGATTCCTCTGCGCTTGCCCCCGGTCCCGATGTAGCCTGGGCTGAAGAGGAAGGGGACAGGGTAGTGAACAGCGACCCTGGAGGCTCAGACTGGGCCCTTCTGAAGGGGTTCTTCCTGGAGGCAGGGTTCTTCTCCAGCCTGGGGGTCTCCCCTCCTCGTCCAGCGGTTGAGGCTTTGTCCCCGGGGTCCTCGCTCAGGGCTTTCCGCCAGTTCTGCATCTTATTACTCCATTTGGTGGTGGAGGTCTTCTCCATCTTCTCTATTGTTGTTGATGCTGTCTCTCCACTCTCTCCTCTCGTCCCGTCGAGGGTTGCTGCCTTGGCTCCAGTGTGCCACTTGTAGGTGTTGAGAGGGTCGACGTCCTCAGGAGGAGGGGCGTCTTGAGGATGCTCAGAAGGTGTCTCCTTCTCCTCCTCTGTGGGGCCCGTCTCGTCTGCTATCTGTTTATCGTCTGGCTCAGATTCAGCCTCCTGGTTTGAACCCATTTTCATTTTGGTATTTGTGGCTATCTTTTTTTTTGCTTGCTCCTCTCACTGTTTTCAAGAATGGAATAAGTCGTCCTTACCTCCCTACTTAAGGTCTCATCAATTTTAATCACTTAGGATGACTAAGTGTTTTCTTTCTTGATTCTTTTTTTGATTTCTGTGTTCCAAAATGTCATCTGGCAACATCTGTCTGACTGCTTCGTGTGTAGTTCCTTTGCTGTGAGTCTTCACGCCCTCAACCTCCCACACTCTGCGGTTGCTTCCTTTCAGAGTGTCACTACCTTTTTTTGTTTTTCTTCTTCATGTATTTGAGTATTCTGACTGGCCTCTCTGGTCTCTCACCTCTCTCATTCTTTCCCTTGTCATCCTATCCAAGAGTTCTCTTTTCACTTGACCTCAAATCCTCCCACCCTCTCTGTAATGGCCCCTTGTCTTGAACAGAGCATTGTTAAATTCCTCCGCAGCTAGAAAGACATCTCCTCTTAAAATCCGCAGGATCTCTTCACGTGTATGGTTTAGGTAACTAAAACGGAGGTTTAGTTTGTGTAGTTGTCCTCCACCTCACAGGAAGTGTGTCAGTTCACCCGATCAATTTGAAAGCGCCAGAGAGGAACAGAGAGAGTTTTCAAATGTCCTACCCACTTGCCAACTCTTTCATGTATATGAAATGTAAATACATGCTTGGTTCTGATTCTGTTAATTTAGCCTAGATATTAATTGTTTGCATCTGTACCTTCCTTTTACACAGATGGCTCATATTTCTTCACACCTTTCTCTCTTTTTAAAATGTAAAACACTGATTGAGACATCTGATCTGATCCTATCATAATAATGGGAAGCTGAGACATCCATTTTACAACTCTGTCTAGGGGCCTGTCACATTCACCAGTTCTATCAACTATTCCGATCAAACCTGAACAAGATGTAGAATATTTATTGAATGACATTTAATAGAACATCATCACCATCTGTGGGTCGTCTGACACAGATACATGTGGTTGTTTGTGTTCAGCGGCTGTTGGGCTCAGTTTCCTGTCTAAACCAGCGGCACTTCCTGCCAGCCAAACAGGTTCGATAGATTCTAAACCACTTCCTGTGTTGATGCTGCACAGTTGTGACACATGCACCTGTTAAATACTTCAATCTCACACACTGGTCAATGTGTGTTTCATGACATTGTGACTGTGAGTTTGAATTGGATTGACAGCCAAGAAATCTGATCCAACACCATTGAATAGGTGAAAACAGGTTTCCACAATACAGTTCTCTCTGATCAGTGCCAGACCAGAGAACCATTTTCAAAGTGTTCTCCTTTGAGTTGTGGAGCCTCCTTTCAAATGTATCCTTATGCAACCTAAAACTGACTTAGAAGACACACTAGCAACTTCCAATAGCCTTGTCAAAGCCCCACCACGACAACCATAATTTATCTAAACCTTTACTCAGAAACACTGGAGAGCACTATTACACCAATACAACTGAACTGTTGCGCTGGTTGCCTGTAGTTTTATAATTGATTTTAAAAGCACAACGTGGCCCTGCACCTGAGTACGTCTGATATGCATTTAAGATACTGTATGTGCCCGGTCGGTCCCTCAGATCCTCTGGCACGGGTCTTTTAGTTGTTCCAATGGTGAGAACCAAAACGTGTGGTGAGGCTGCCTTCAGCCACTATGGTCCTGGCCTTTGGAACAGCCTGCCGGAGGATCTGGAGGCCTCAAACTGTTGACATTTTGAAGAGCTACTTATTAGCCGTGCTTTCGCTTAGTCCTACTATCCACTGTGATTGTTTTACTATTTTCATTTCTCATTTTTATATTTCTAACCTTTTATTTTCTATGCATTTTAAAATGCATCATTTGTAAGAAATGTGCTCTGCAAATAAAGTTGTGATTTGGTTTTGATTAGGAAAATAGCCCACAGTAGAGCCATTCAACCACAAACTTACATTGATATGCAAAGTGTCTCAAATGATCGCGTACATATCTACTAGCACTTCTAAAACAGCTTAATTGTCTGGATAGTTAATTAGTAAGTGTTATTTAAAGCATTCTTCATACTATAGTAAGTCATATGAAAAACACTCATGGAAGCAGGTTTTTGTTGTGGTTCAGATCCCCTTTATTTGTATTATTAAAAAGAGCCAGTTGGAAGGAAAGGGGGAGATGGCAGAGAAAGTGTTGCCCGGAGTTGTGTGTGCTTGAGTCACTCCTCTTTTGGGAGGCTGTTGGTACATGTGAAGAACTTCCACACACGTCGGAAGAATCGTAGAACGCAATTTTTCTTCTGCTTCTTTGTGTCACTGCGCACCACTTCCGCTGCGTTCGACACCTCGGGCACTCCGCTGCACAGCTCAGGAAGGCTCTCTTTGGATCCAAAATAGGACTAAACAGACCATGCAGAGCAGTGCAAGAGGAGGAACAACACATATGTCCTTTAGCTGTTTCACAAAACATACCACAGACATGCAAAGTCAAAGATTATAGTATCTAATTTATAATATTGTCCAGTTTCAGACAACCCTGATGCACCCCACTTAGAAAGACAGTTGACCTTTCATTCACGAAACGGGCTTCTTGTTCCTTACCTTTGGGAGTCTTGCAATCATATCATTGAAGTCTTTGGTCAGCTGATCTTCCCAGCCCTCCTTCAGCCACCCTTTGGATTTCACCACCTTGCTGTGGACATTTTCAGTGTCCCGAAGTTCTTCAGCAGCCTCTGTCTTTGTATCACTGGACACCTTTTCCACTGCGTTTGGTGCCTCAGGCACCTCACTGAACACCTCACTGGACACCTCAGGACATTCACTGTACACTTCAGGCATTTCACTGCATACCTCTGGACCTCCGCTGCACACCTCAGGACCTCCGCTGCACACCTCAGGACCTCCGCTGCACACCTCAGGACCTCCGCTGCACACCTCAGGACCTCCGCTGCACACCTCAGGACCTCCGCTGCACACCTCAGGACCTCCGCTGCACATCTCAGGACCTCCGCTGCACACCTCAGGACCTCCGCTGCACACCTCAGCCTCTCCATTGCACACCTCAGCATGGCTCTCGGTGGATAGCTGCACCACCTTTCTCAGGACATTTCCAGTGTCCAGAAGGTCTTCAGCAGCTTCAGTCGTCATTGTGTCACTGGACACCTCTCCCACTGCATTTGACACATCAGGCACTCCACTGCACACATTTGGACCTCTGATACACATCTCAGGAAGGCTCTCAGTGGATCCGAAATAGGACTAAGCAGACAATGCAGAGCAATGAAATAGTAAGAACAAAACTGATATCTGTCCTTTATCACAAAACATCCAACGTCAAAGATTATAGCAGCTTATTTTTATAATTGTCCCGCTTGAGACATCTCTGATACACCCAATTTGCAAAGACACTTGACCTTTCATTTCCGAAACAGGCTTCTTGTTCCTTACCTTTGGTAGTTCCGTAATCATATCATAGATTGTTGGGGTTAGCTGATCTTTGCAGCTCTCCTTCAGACACCCTTTGGGCTTCACCACCTTGCTGAGGACCTTTCCATCTCCAGCAGCGTCTTTCTCCACACTGACCAGGGCCAGCGACTCATCCTGAAAGTCCACCACATTGTTATTCGGAGACTCCTCTGAAGCCTCCTCATTGGTGTTGTCAATGTCAGCAGCCCCAGCGACGCTGGACGGGCACTTGGTCTTTGGACTTTTCCCTTCAATTAGAGTTTCCTTTGAAGAGGTCTCAGAATGCCCATACAGCTCAGTGAGCTGTAAATGGACATAGACATACATAACTATCCTATAGCTACTTCACAAATACAACAAACCAAAGACATCCAAAGTTGATTGGAACATTGACCAACTTTGAACACCATATTAAACACAGAATTGGCAAAGATGCTTGACATTTTAAGAAACAATATTGACATTGCAGATGGCTCTTATGTCTTACCTCAGTGGCCTGGCATGTCTCATCCTTTAGGTGCAAGAAGTTCAACTTCCAACACTCCTCTTTCAGAAGCTGGATGGCTTTGTTGGGTGCCGTGTCCACAGTGAAATCAGATATCCTTAATTCATCCTGAACTCTCTGGCAACTGACCAGGAGAACTCTCTCTGTCTCCTGTAATTCCAGGCCCCTCTTTGCATCCCAAGTCTATGTAACAACATAATATGTCATTAACAGACTGAGACTGGACACTGGTCCATCATTGAAATGTTGGGAGAAATTATTAATTTGAACTGATAGCTGCTGATTTTCTCTTTTGGTCCAAAAAATGAGCTTGCTGATATCTTAAGGGCTTTACAGTGGGTGTACTGTTTGCTCTACATAGTTCTCACCAATTCAGCTACACAGACCTTCCTCCATCTCTTCCATGTCTCTGTCTCACGCCTTCATGTGAATATGGAAATGTATCAGACTATGTCTGTCTACACTATCTATCAAACTATTGCTGTCGGCTAATATATTTTGATACATTCGTGTTATCATTTACACTTGTCTAATGATGTGATAAACTCAAGTTACCTAAATGAAGTATAACGTTTCGTACAATTCAAAAATAGTCTGAGAACACTGCACTCACTCCAAGAATACTCTTTTCCCTGCCAGGAGCCAGGCCTTCATTGGTCTCAGAGGGAGGTCTAGTGGGAGTCTTCCCTGGGCTTTCAGTGTACGGAATTGCCTCTTGAGCATTTTCTGCAATAGAGTCTTCAATTAGTGACTTAACCATTTAGAATGTGGCAAGCAGAGAGTGATATGAATTGGTTCATGGCACAAACTAACTGCTCCTCCATGGAGAGTGATGAGCCCTTTTTTGATTCTTTGTTTTTGTTGACCAAAGCTCTGCAGAAAGAGTGAGGGTTACTGAGCACAGAACCCAAAACCAGATGTCTACAGAAGTACATCTGTATTTTTCAAATTAATGCTGGAAAAAGTTATCTAAATGGGAAGAATATACATTATACTTTACATAGAACAACAACATGCAATATAAACAATGAAAGTGCAGATTAGATTAATGAGACCTTAATTATGATGAGGACGCAAGTCATCTTAGATGATCGATAAATTGGTTGTATAGCTAACAGATTTGATATGATCCAAGTAACGTGTTTTTCGAAAATGTCGAATGCGTGCAACATCGGTCCTTCTCCTTATGGGAAGACCTACTTACCTTACTGAGAACAGGAAAAAATATACGATTTTTGATTGACTTGAATGAAGACTTCGCGTTTGCTATCGATATACTGTCGGCTGGTTGTGATTGTGAATAAGTTAACCTCTGAGTAATACACATAGAATTAGGAATTCAAATGTATGTTAATTGGACATTGTGACGAGCATGGAATTCTAATATAGATTATATTTCTATGGTGACACGTTCATTATTGCGCACAACGTCGTACATTTCTAAGCACATTTATTTATCCTGTTGTATCATTTGCCAATCCTATTTCTACCTAATGATTACAGATCCTGTCACATTTTGACGCGATGTCACTGGGGAAAAAACGTAAATTATGAACGTTTGTTGACATTGGCAATTCGCATACAAAATGGTTAGAGAAATATATAAAACATGCAATACAATATTAAAATGTGTTGGTTTAAAAATCGCTTCAAACTTGAAGACAACAGGCTATTTAAAGTAGGGGATATGAAATTAATTACAGAATCAATCAATACGATTTACAGTATGCTTAGGTATCAACAATGACTAGTGGTGGATTTTTAACATTACTGTACTTTTAATACATTGAAAGTGTATGAAAATAGATAAATCAGCGTTTATTGAACAAATATGCCATGATTTGTTAATCCATGCTGATAAAGCGTGTTAACAATAATTTGTTTGAAATCGAGGATTTAGGCCTGTTTAATTAATATTAACTGTTAAACATTTTACTGTCACAACCAGGTCAATATGTGTTTCATGAATTGGACAGATAGCCAAGATGTATAAATCATTAGCCAAAACCATTTCAAAGTTTTCCAATAGGGCCAAACATTCTCCCTTCTCCCACTAAAACCGTGTTATTTTTGCGTTAATTAAGATGTTTACAGTAATTGAATTGTAATTCACTTTTAATGAACTAACAATTAATTTAGCAATTTGATATAGGCTAAGATCAAAGTCATAAATGCAACATGCTACAATTTCATATAAGTTCATACAAGGAAATCAGTCAATTTAAATCAATACATTAGGCCCTAATCTATGGATTTCACATGACTGGGCATAGGCCCACCCACTGGGGAGCCAGGTCCAGCCAATCAGAATGAGTTTATCCCCACAAAGGGGCTGTATCATCAGCCATCCGGGTGGCTGATCTCAGACAATCCCACAGGTGAAGAAGTCAGATGTGGAGGTCCTGGGCTGGCGTGGTTACAGGTGGTCTGCGGTTGTGAGGCCTATTGGACATACTGCCAAATTCTCTAAAACAATGTTGGAGGTAGCTTATTGTTGATACATTTACATTCAATTATCTGGCAATCGCTCTAGTGGACATTAATGCAGTCAGCATGCCAATTACAAACTCCCTCAACTTGATACATCTGAGGTATTTTGTAGTGTGATAAAATTGTTCATTTTAGAGTGGCTCTGTATTGTCCCCAGGACAAGGTGCACCGGTGTAATGATCATGCTGTTTAATCAGCTTCTTGAAATGCCACTCCTGTCAGGTGGATGGATTATTTCAGCACAAAAATTGAAAGAAATAAGCTTTTTGTGAGTATGGAACATTTCTGGGGTCATTTATTTCAGCTCATGAAACATGGGACCAACACTTTACATGTTGCGCTAATATTTTTGTTCAGTATACTGTACATGTGTAACGTCATTCTTCGTTTGTGGAAAGAGAGTCGGACCGAAATGCAGCGTGGTTGTTACTCATGACTTTAATGAACAAAGATCGTGATACATGAAATAACTTATACATATACAAAAACAACAAACGGAACGTGAAACCTAATTACAGCCTATCTGGTGAAACTACACAGAGACAGGAACAATCACCCACAAAATCCAAAGCGAAACCCAGGCTACCTAAATACGGTTCCCAATCAGAGACAACGAGAATCACCTGACTCTGATTGAGAATCGCCTCAGGCAGCCAAGCCTATACAACACCCCCACTCAGCCGCAATCCCAATAATACAAAATACAACAACATAAACCCATGTCACACCCTGGCCTGACCAAATATATAACGAAAACACAAAATACAATGACCAAGGCGTGACAACATGTCTCTCTGTTGTGTTACAATACTGTAATGTGAAGCAATGTGTAATGGGTCCTAGGTGTAGCTGGTGTAGAGCGTCAGGCGCAGGACAGCAGATATGAGTAATCAATGTACTTTTACTCAAAATGTCAAATAAGCAAAGTAACAAATACTCGCACACCATGACAGACCGAAAGTACAATAAACAATCACTTACAAAAACCAGTGGGGAACAGAGGGTTAAATAATGAACAGGTAATTATGGGATTGAAATCAGGTGTGTACAAAAAAGACAAAACAAATGGAAAATGAAAAGTGGATGGGCGGTGGCTAGAAGGCCGGTAACATCGACTAACGAACACCGCCCGAACAAGGAGTGGGACCAACTTTGGGGAAAGTCGTGACACAGTGACAACCATAAGGGTGAGTGTTATACACAGTTATAACTCTAAAACACACTATTATCATGGATATAACAAATTGATACAATCCAATGAGACATTTTGACAAAACTGGTTTTATTCCACACTGCTTTTTACATGCTTGTCTTCTTCATTGGTCCTTTCTCGGTGAGCTGGTTTCCTGTAAAAGGTTGCTATGTCAGCAGCATCATTATCAACAGTGGACAAAAAGATTAATGTTGGTGTTTATCACTGTCTAATGTAGGAAAAAGGACACAATTGTATAATGACTGAATAGTGTTCTGGTGCAACTGTGATGCCCTTTTGATTGTCGTCAACGATTGGGTGCAGAGATGTAGCGGAGTCAGGCGCAGGACACAGGTTTTGAGCAACACAACGGATTTTACTCAAAAAGTCAGGCAAAAATTCCAAATAGGAACATACATACAAACTAGCACATACAACAACCACTGAAGACACCAACAATCATGGATAGAACAGACGTGTATGCCAGGGGGTTAAATAAGGAACATGATATGGGAATTGAAACCAGGTGTGTGTAATACAGACAAAACAAAATGAAACTGAAACATGGATCGGTGGTGACTAGAAAGCCGGTGACGTCGACCGCCGAACACCAACTGAACAAGGAGAAGGGCCGACTTCGGTGGAAGTTGTGACAATTGTGTATCTATTAAAAAGGTTTCATTTGACATTGACTGACAGTATAGTAGCCTATAATACTGAACAGTCTCTCACCCCAAAGTGCTCCCAGCCCCTGATCTCTGAGTAGAGGGCGTCTCCTGAACACGAGGTGTCCACCAGCTGATGGTGCCCGTGGAGGGTGAAGTTGACCTGCAGGCGCCCGCCATCCACTGCACACTTGGCCAGATGTTGGCGCATCAGATCCAGGGCGCGGCGTGAGGGCAGAGAGGAAGAGTAGTTGCCAATGAAGGCCACGCCGTAACCGTAAGGGTTCTGCCCCCTGGTGTGGTTGCCAAGGTGATGCCAGCCGCGCCCCTCGTAGATGTACCCGTCAGAACCCACCACAAAACTGAGGGGAACATACATTTAGGAGTTGGAGTGATAATGCAATTTTTTTTTTATCTCACAACCCTGATTCTTGTTATAGCATCTTGTTATTATATTTTGCTTCAGGTTATACTGTGTAACATCATGTTAAGATTTGCTATTATGTGACTGCTTCAGTAATTGTAGGCTTAAACAGCACACTTGTCTCCATCTATGAAGATTAGTACAAAGGGTTTGTTAATATCTGCGAATGGATGAGGGGGGTCAAAGTTCACCTATATACGATGTCAGACCAGCCGTCTTCTTGGTGGAAGCGCTGCATGGCCCTCATGCTCCTGGAGAACTGCCTGAAGGATTGACAGGGCCTGTCTGGCTCGTAAGTGTGGTGGATATACAGGAAGGGGAGGGGCAGGGCAAGAGGGAAGGGAGACCCTCGGTAGGGTTTCGCCCCCCAATGACACCGTGGGATGATGGGAGGGCAGTCTGGAGAGGAGAGGTTGAACCAGAGTAGAACAGGTTCAATTACTCTTCATGTTTACAGACCAATATTCTGTAGACTTCAAATGAATAGCCATTTATCACCTACAATTTCATAATTACAGGGGTAAATGATTCCATCTCTCCTTCCCTGAGACTCACCCTAGTATCTGTGGACAAATTCCAGCTTTTCGTTTCTCACTGCATTTTTCCACCCCTGTATCCTTGGCTATCCACTGAGTGTCCTCCAGCCTCCACACCAGGTATAGGGTCTCCATCAATCACCTGCCTCTTGGTGTCCAGGGTGCCCAGCAGGGCTTGGGCAATCTCTCTACGCTTGTGGCCGATGTGGCTGGATACAACCCCCAGGTCTTGCCCCTCCAGGACATGGTTGTAGTAACCCTTCAGCACCATTGAATAGGTGAAAACAGGTTTCCACAATACAGTTCTCTCTGATCAGTGCCAGACCAGAGAACCATTTTCAAAGTGTTCTCCTTTGAGTTGTGGAGCCTCCTTTCAAATGTATCCTTATGCAACCTAAAACTGACTTAGAAGACATACTAGCAACTTCCAATAGCTTTGTCAAAGCCCCACCACGACAACCATAATTTATCTAAACCTTTACTCAGAAACACTGGAGGGCACTATTACACCAATACAACTGAACTGTTGCGTTGGTTGCCTGTAGTTTTATAATTGATTTTAAAAGCACTACGTGGCCCGATACCTGAGTACATGTCTGATATGCATTTAAGATACTGTATGTGCCAGGTCGGTCCCTCAGATCCTCTGGCACGGGTCTTTTAGTTGTTCCAATGGTGAGAACCAAAACGTCTGGTTAGGCTGCCTTCAGCCACTATGGTCCTGGCCTTTGGAACAGCCTGCCGGAGGATCTGAAGGCCTCAAACTGTTGACATTTTGAAGAGCAACTTATTAGCCGTGCTTTCGCTTAGTCCTACTATCTATTTTACCATTGTATATATCTTATTTATTTTCATTTATTTTAGTGCATTAGTCTCTCATGTCCACTGTGATTGTTTTACTATTTTCATTTCTCATTTTTATATTTCTAACCTTTTATTTTCTATGCATTTTGAAATGCATCATCTGTAAGAAATGTGCTCTGCAAATAAAGTTGTGATTTGGTTTTGATTAGGAAAATAGCCCACAGTAGAGCCATTCAACCACAAACTTACATTAATATGCAAAGTGTCTCAAATGATCTTGTACATATTTACTAGTGTGTAATGCAGCAATACTGTGATTAATGCATACTTAAGCACTTCTAAAACAGCTTAATTGTCTGGATAGTTAATTAGTAAGTGTTATTTAAAGCATTCTTCATACTATAGTAAGTCATATGAAAAACACTCATGGAAGCAGTTTTTTGTTGTGGTTCAGATCCCCTTTATTTGTATTATTAAAAGGAGCCAGTTGGAAGGAAAGGGGGAGATGGCAGAGAAAGTGTTGCCCGGAGTTGTGTGTGCTTGAGTCACTCCTCTTTTGGGAGGCTGTTGGTACATGTGAAGAACTTCCACACACGTCGGAAGAATCGTAGAACGCCATTTTTCTTCTGCTTCTTTGTGTCACTGCGCACCACTTCCGCTGCGTTCGACACCTCGGGCACTCCGCTGCACAGCTCAGGAAGGCTCTCGTTGGATCCAAAATAGGACTAAACAGACCATGCAGAGCAGTGCAAGAGGAGGAACAACACATATGTCCTTTAGCTGTTTCACAAAACATACCACAGACATGCAAAGTCAAAGATTATAGTATCTAATTTATATTATTGTCCAGTTTCAGACAACCCTGATGCACCCCACTTAGAAAGACAGTTGACCTTTCATTCACGAAACGGGCTTCTTGTTCCTTACCTTTGGGAGTCTTGCAATCATATCATTGAAGTCTTTGGTCAGCTGATCTTCCCAGCCCTCCTTCAGCCACCCTTTGGATTTCACCACCTTGCTGTGGACATTTTCAGTGTCCCGAAGTTCTTCAGCAGCCTCTGTCTTTGTATCACTGGACACCTTTTCCACTGCGTTTGGTGCCTCAGGCACCTCACTGAACACCTCACTGGACACCTCAGGACATTCACTGTACACTTCAGGCATTTCACTGCATACCTCTGGACCTCCACTGCACACCTCAGGACCTCCGCTGCACACCTCAGGACCTCCGCTGCACACCTCAGGACCTCCGCTGCACACCTCAGGACCTCCGCTGCACACCTCAGGACCTCCGCTGCACACCTCAGGACCTCCGCTGCACACCTCAGGACCTCCGCTGAACACCTCAGGACCTCCGCTGCACACCTCAGGACCTCCGCTGCACACCTCAGGACCTCCGCTGCACACCTCAGCCTCTCCATTGCACACCTCAGCATGGCTCTTGGTGGATAGCTGCACCACCTTTCTCAGGACATTTCCAGTGTCCAGAAGGTCTTCAGCAGCTTCAGTCGTCATTGTGTCACTGGACACCTCTCCCACTGCATTTGACACATCAGGCACTCCACTGCACACATTTGGACCTCTGATACACATCTCAGGAAGGCTCTCAGTGGATCCGAAATAGGACTAAGCAGACAATGCAGAGCAATGAAATAGTAAGAACAAAACTGATATCTGTCCTTTTTCACAAAACATCCAACGTCAAAGATTATAGCAGCTTATTTTTATAATTGTCCCGCTTGAGACATCTCTGATACACCCAATTTGCAAAGACACTTGACCTTTCATTTCCGAAACAGGCTTCTTGTTCCTTACCTTTGGTAGTTCCGTAATCATATCATAGATTGTTGGGGTTAGCTGATCCTTGCAGCTCTCCTTCAGACACCCTTTGGGCTTCACCACCTTGCTGAGGGACTTTCCATCTCCAGCAGCGTCTTTCTCCACACTGACCAGGGCCAGCGACTCATCCTGAAAGTCCACCACATTGTTATTCGGAGACTCCTCTGAAGCCTCCTCATTGGTGTTGTCAATGTCAGCAGCCCCAGCGACGCTGGACGGGCACTTGGTCTTTGGACTTTTCTCTTCAATCAGAGTTTCCTTTGAAGAGGTCTCAGAATGCCCATACAGCTCAGTGAGCTGTAAATGGACATAGACATACATAACTATCCTATAGCTACTTCACAAATACAACAAACCAAAGACATCCAAAGTTGATTGGAACATTGACCAACTTTGAACACCATATTAAACACAGAATTGGCAAAGATGCTTGACATTTTAAGAAACAATATTGACATTGCAGATGGCTCTTATGTCTTACCTCAGTGGCCTGGCATGTCTCATCCTTTAGGTGCAAGAAGTTCAACTTCCAACACTCCTCTTTCAGAAGCTGGATGGCTTTGTTGGGTGCCGTGTCCACAGTGAAATCAGATATCCTTAATTCATCCTGAACTCTCTGGCAACTGACCAGGAGAACTCTCTCTGTCTCCTGTAATTCCAGGCCCCTCTTTGCATCCCAAGTCTATGTAACAACATAATATGTCATTAACAGACTGAGACTGGACACTGGTCCATCATTGAAATGTTGGGAGAAATTATTAATTTGAACTGATAGCTGCTGATTTTCTCTTTTGGTCCAAAAAATGAGCTTGCTGATATCTTAAGGGCTTTACAGTGGGTGTACTGTTTGCTCTACATAGTTCTCACCAATTCAGCTACACAGACCTTCCTCCATCTCTTCCATGTCTCTGTCTCACGCCTTCATGTGAATATGGAAATGTATCAGACTATGTCTGTCTACACTATCTATCAAACTATTGCTGTCGGCTAATATATTTTGATACATTCGTGTTATCATTTACACTTGTCTAATGATGTGATAAACTCAAGTTACCTAAATGAAGTATAACGTTTCGTACAATTCAAAAATAGTCTGAGAACACTGCACTCACTCCAAGAATACTCTTTTCCCTGCCAGGAGCCAGGCCTTCATTGGTCTCAGAGGGAGGTCTAGTGGGAGTCTTCCCTGGGCTTTCAGTGTACGGAATTGCCTCTTGAGCATTTTCTGCAATAGAGTCTTCAATTAGTGACTTAACCATTTAGAATGTGGCAAGCAGAGAGTGATATGAATTGGTTCATGGCACAAACTAACTGCTCCTCCATGGAGAGTGATGAGCCCTTTTTTGATTCTTTGTTTTTGTTGACCAAAGCTCTGCAGAAAGAGCGAGGGTTACTGAGCACAGAACCCAAAACCAGATGTCTACAGAAGTACATCTGTATTTTTCAAATTAATGCTGGAAAAAGTTATCTAAATGGGAAGAATATACATTATACTTTACATAGAACAACAACATGCAATATAAACAATGAAAGTGCAGATTAGATTAATGAGACCTTAATTATGATGAGGACGCAAGTCATCTTAGATGATCGATAAATTGGTTGTATAGCTAACAGATTTGATATGATCCAAGTAACGTGTTTTTCGAAAATGTCGAATGCGTGCAACATCGGTCCTTCTCCTTATGGGAAGACCTACTTACCTTACTGAGAACAGGAAAAAATATACGATTTTTGATTGACTTGAATGAAGACTTCGCGTTTGCTATCGATATACTGTCGGCTGGTTGTGATTGTGAATAAGTTAACCTCTGAGTAATACACATAGAATTAGGAATTCAAATGTATGTTAATTGGACATTGTGACGAGCATGGAATTCTAATATAGATTATATTTCTACGGTGACACGTTCATTATTGCGCACAACGTCGTACATTTCTAAGCACATTTATTTATCCTGTTGTATCATTTGCCAATCCTATTTCTACCTAATGATTACAGATCCTGTCACATTTTGACGCGATGTCACTGGGGAAAAAACGTAAATTATGAACGTTTGTTGACATTGGCAATTCGCATACAAAATGGTTAGAGAAATATATAAAACATGCAATACAATATTAAAATGTGTTGGTTTAAAAATCGCTTCAAACTTGAAGACAACATGCTATTTAAAGTAGGGGATATGAAATGAATTACAGAATCAATCAATACGATTTACAGTATGCTTAGGTATCAACAATGACTAGTGTTGGATATTTATCATTATACTGTACCTTTAATACATTGAAAGTGTATGAAAATAGATAAATCAGTGATGATTGAACAAATATGCCATGATTGTTAATCCATGCTGATAAAGCAAATAAATATGACAAAATTTTACAAAACACAAAATGAATAAGAATATTAAAAATCATGTTCAATGCTTTGAGTTTGCAATCATTTGATTGAAATCGAGGACAATTTGCTTGTGTGTTTAACTCTGCCTGTTAACACGCTGGATGATTCAAAATCCATTGAAGAGCTTGAACGATTCATCGACGAAAGATACTTACGAACTCAAATGAAACATGTCGCTGGATTCGAGCATTGTTAAGGACGTCCAACCAAATCAATAAACAAACCAAAACCAAGTTGGAAAATAGGTATCAACGATGGAACGAAACCATCCCTTAGTAAGAGGGTGCGTGGGCAGAGGTTTACTGATATGGTTGTTGACTTGTTAAAATCCATAAATGAAAGGCTTGCCAAACTTGATATCTTGGATATATTACGAGAGGACATCAATGCATTATGTGCTAGTCTAGAATTCAGCCAACGTCAGATTGATGATCTAAGGAAAGAGAACTCGGCCCTGAAAGGTACTGTAGACTCTATTCGTGGAAAGGTGGGGGTGGTGCAAAGGGAGAACAAACAACTTAAAGAAACCTTGCTTGATGTACAGTGTCGATCAATGCGGAACAATCTAATATTTTCAGGGATACCGGAGAATGACAACAGCAGAGGCTGTGAGGACACATTCCGAGACTTTATAAAGAAATTGAAAAAATGAAATGACAAAACCAGAAACCTTCAATATTGAGGCAGACCAGTGGGTTTGGTCAATATGTTTTACCCAGATCAGACACGGACAGAGTAGGATTAGCTCAGTTTCAAGGGTCTTTATTTAAATAATAGATCAAAAAGAAAAAGATAGGTCTCCCCCATGAGATCCTCTCCGGGATACCGTGTTCAAGGTTCTGGCACAAAACTGAACTCCCGCAACCGCCAACAATAACACGGGAGTCCTTTCCTCTCTCCCCTCCTGTATACTGCCCTTCTGGCAGCTTTATGGGCCTCGCACAGCTGGTGAGCAATCCGCACTTGATCACTCACCAGCTCCCAATCAGCCCCAATTAGTCCTGGCTGGAGAACCCGTCGAGACCTGGCACATCCAGCAGATGGAGCCATCGCCTCGTGATCTGCACTCCATCTGTTACCACGCCTCGAGGAGTCTCCCCCTGGTGGTTAACATGCTGTTCACCACAATATATACATATAAACATTATTTTTTTAAAACCATTTAAATATTATACATACAAATGTTGTGGGACTATAGTAGATGAAGAATTGAGTATTTATTGGGTCATTATGTTAGTATACTATGTATGTTTGTATTATTTGTGAAAATGTGTTTGTATTATAAATTGTGTTTTAATGTTTAAGAACTCTTGGAAGATTAGTCCAAATGGGGACTAAAAGAGATCCAAAATAAATCAAATGAATATTAACTGACACATCTGTTAAACATTTCACTCTCACAACCTGGTCAATATGTGTTTTATCAATTGGACAGATAGCCAAGATGTATAATTCATTATCCAAAACAATTTGAAAGTATTCCAATAGGGCCAAACATTCTCCCTACTCCCGCTAAAACTGATGTTATTTTTGTGTTAACGGCGATGTTTACAGTAATTGAATTGCTGTTCACTTTTAATTCATTAACAATGTGGTGGAACCCATTAACAATGAGTGGAACCCAGTCATTGAGTGGAACACATCTATCCTGGATCCTCTTGAAGCCTTGGTGCCAGAAGTCATTCCTATGCCACTGGGTGTCTCTCTCTCTCTCTCTCTCGCTCTCGACAGATGCAGCTATACTGATCAAAAACATGTTATGTTATAAGAGTTATAAGTTCATATAAGGAAACCAGTCATTTTAAATAAATAAATTAGGCCCTAATCTATGGGTTTCACATGACTGGGCATAGGCCCACCCACTGGGTAGCCAGGCCCAGCCAATCAGAAGGAGTCTTTTACCACAAATGGGCTTTATCATCAGCTGTCCGGGTGGCTGGTCTCAGACGATCCCACAGGTGAAGAAGTCAGATGTGGAGGTCCTGGGCTGGCATGGTTACACGTGGTCTGCGGTTGTGTGGCCTATTGGATGGACATACTGCCAAATTCTCTAAACCAACGTTGGAGGTGGCTTATTGTAGATACATTTACATTCAATTATCCGGCAACAGTTCTAGTGGACATTCCTGTAGTCAGCATGCCAATTACACACTCCCTCAACTTGAGACATCTGAGGTATTTTGTCGTGTGACAAAATTGCGCATTTTAGAGTGGCTCTGTATTGTCCCCAGGACAAGGTGCACTGGTGTAATGATCATGCTGTTTAATCAGCTTCTTGAAATGCCACTCCTGTCAGGTGGATGGATGGATTATCTCGGAAAAGGAGAAATGCTCACTAACTAGAATGTAACTACATTTCAGCACAAAATTGGAGAGAAATAAGCATTTTGTGCTTATGGAAAATGTATCGGATCTTTTATTTCAGCTCATGAAACATGGGACCAACACTTTACATGTTGCTCTAATATTTTTGTTCAGTATAATGTACATGTCTCTCTGTTGTGTTACAATACTGTAATGTGAAGCAGTGACAACCATAAGGGTGAGTGTTATATCCTGTTATAACTCTAAAACACACTATTATCATGGACATAACAAATTGATACCCCCATACAATCCAATGAGATATTTTGACAAAATTGGTTTAATTCCACACTGCTTTTTACATGCTTGTGTTCTTCACTGGTCCTTATTTCTCGATGAGCTGGTTTCCTGTAAAAGGTTGGCTGTAATGAATGATCAAGATGACACCGGATCTAAACGTGTCAGCAGCATCACAATCAACAGTGGACAAACAGATTCATGTTGGTGTTTATCACTAATGTCTAATATAGGAAAAAGGGCACAATTGTATTATGACTGAATTAGTGTTCTGGTGGGAACTGTGATGCCCTTCTGATTGTGTATGTATTAAAAGGATACATTTGACATTGACTGACAGTAGAGTAGCCAAAAATACTGAACAGTCTCTCACCCCAAAGTGCTCCCAGCCCCTGATCTCTGAGTAGAGGGCGTCTCCTGGACATGAGGTGTCCACCAGCTGCCGGTGCCCATGGAGGGTGAAGTTGGCCTGCAGGCGCCCGCCATCCACTGCACACTTGGCCAGGTGTTGGCGCACCAGATCCAGGGCGTGGCGTGAGGGCAGAGAGGAGGAGTAGTTGCCAATGAAGGCCACGCCGTAACCATAAGGGTTCTGCCCCTTGGTGTGGGTGCCAAGGTGATGCCAGCCGCGCCCCTCGTAGATGTACCCGTCAGAACCCACCACAAAACTGAGGGGAACATACATTTAGGAGTTGGAGTGATAAAACAAATTGCATTATCTCACAACCCTGATTCCTGTTATAGCATCTTGTCATTTTATATTGCACAGTTATACTGTGTAATAAATATCATGTCAAGATTTGCTATGGTATGACTGCTTCAGTAATTGTAGGCTGACACAGGACACTTGTCTCCATCTATGAAGCTTAGTATAAAGGGTTTGTTAATATCTGCGAATGGATGAGGGGGTCAAAGTTCACCTATATCCGATGTCGGCCCAGCCGCGGTCTTCTTGGTGGAAGCGCTGCATGGCCCTCATGCTCCTGGAGCACTGCCTGAAGGAGTGACAGGGCCTGTCTGGCTCGTAGGTGTGGTGGATATACAGGAAGGGGAGGGGCAGGGCAAGAGGGAAGGGAGACCCTCGGTAGGGTGCCGCCCCCCACTGACACCGTGGGATGATGGGAGGGCAGTCTGGAGAGGAGAGGTTACACCAGAGTAGAACAGGGTCAATTACTCTTCATATTTACAGACTTCAAATTAATAGCCATTTATCACCTACAATTTCATAATTACAGGGGTAAATGATTCCCTCTCACCCACCCTGAGACTCACCCCAGTATCTGTGGACAAATTCCAGCATTCCGTCTCTCACTGCTTTTTCCACCCCTGTATCCTTGGCTATCCACTGAGTGTCCTCCAGCCTCCACACCAGGTATAGGGTCTCCATCACTTGCCTCTGGGTGTCCAGGGTGCCCAGCAGGGCTTGGGAAATCTCTCTACGCTTGGGGCTGATGTGGCTGGATACAACCCCCAGGTCTTGCCCCTCCAGGACATGGTTGTAGTAACCCTTCAGCACTTCGCTGAGTTTACCAGGCTGTTCAGAGGGGGCCAGGGTGGCAAGATCCATGCCCAAAATGGACCCATCCATTCCCCCATTGACCAGGGCATCGGTGGCCAGGGTGGGCACCCTAGACAGCTTGAACACCCTTGGGTTGGTCAAGTTGTCCCAGCAGCCATCCGGCCCCAGACGCTGAGCGGGTGGAAAGTCCTGGAGGCTAAGGAACGACAACCCTAGGTTTTTGGCCAAGGTGAGGGGAAACATGCCCAGAGGAGGGGTGCCCTCAAGCTTAGCTTTCAGACCCACCTCAATGCCTAGAAGCATGGGAGCGATGGCCACTGTGGTGCCATCTTGGGTCAGAACAACCCCTCTCTCCTCACCACGGTCCGTCACAAAATGGTGGATGGCTTTGTCGAAGAAGCCAAAGAGAGTGGTGTTGAACACGGAGGTGTGGGTGTGGCTGATGTTGTTGGAGGCCCCCAGGAAGTGCAGGGTGAGTGGGTCCTCGTGTCCGGCCGTCCTGCGGAGCCTCCTCACAAGGGCTAGTGGGGACAGGTCTGGGTTAGAGCCCTCAGCCTGCTCTACAGCACTTATGAAACTGTCCATGTCGCGCAGGTGGTCCTCTGAAACCAAAACAAATGTTTTAGTTCATGCTACAACAGACTCCGTGCTACAACAAACAGTTACCTGGGGCTTCATTCATACTCATATTCATACTATCTGGGGTATTTAATGTATTGTACATCAGCTACATACTAGTGAGTTTTTGTGTTAAATTGAGCTCTCAGTTTAACAATAGAAGCATATGTTGCCAGTGGAGACGGACAATGCAGTAAGGCGGCCGTACCTTCAGACATATGAACCCAAATGAACATGTAATTACAGTCCATTAACACAGGTTACCTGAACAGAGAACGCTGTGGCACGTTCCAGCCACAATGAAGAGCCATAGAACCACTGTAGTCATTCTGAGTGTAGCTGCACCACACCAGATCCAGAGGCTAAACTAAAACCCACAAACAATCCCCAGACAAAGTCAACCCAGGCTGCCGACGAGAGTTGTAATCTTCTTATCTCTTACGGTCCAACACTCTGTTATGACAAACCACAACCACTCATGACAAACCACAAGCAGAATGTCCAGGTGCTCAATAAGGCTTTGTATCAAGTACCTAAAGCTGGTTTCACTTCCCACTTCGGGGAATCAATGTGTTTGTAATGCGGTTTCCCAATAGATGAAATAACTCTTTATACACAGACGCCTCCAAATATTGATTGGTTCCTACCCAGAGTCAAAGTTTGTCATCGGAAAACAAACAAGGCCCTTTGAAGCTTGTGACGAGATCAGGCTTAAAGGGACAAGAGAAAGTGCTGAAGATATGCTGGTTTGTATTAGTCGTCCCATTATTTTTCCCCATGATATATACATCTATTACATCCAACCTTTCACACATATGGATGTAATTACACACACAGACACACACAGACACACACAGACACACACAGATAGTGAAGTCTGGTAAGTGTGTTCCACGATACATAGAGAGGGGCGGTCTGTTTACCGTCAGAGTCAGGAAAACCCAGTAACCTTACTGGAAATTACATAACAAAAACAACCCAGTGTAGTTGGCATACACTATAATCACTGCATGTATGCTTTTTCAGATGACAGAAACGTTCCTGACTCATGGCATTAGTGTCCCATGGCAGGTGGTGTCCATATGCTTATGAGGTTTTGGTGGTAGGCAGTAAAGGGGAACAAAGTCTATTACACTTGAGTGAGTGCTGCATTGAGAATTGCAGCCAGTGTCTGTTTGTTTTTGTGTTCTTCTTCCTTCCATGGCCCCAATGTTTATTTTCCCTTTGTGCCGTTAAGCAAACATCCATTACCAGTGGATAAATGGGACAATAGTGGCCTCTACTGGATTTTTTATTTTTTTATTTGTGTAGGTTTAAAAAATCTGTTTAAAATACGGATTTATGAAAACTGTAATATTTTAATTGTATCAATACCTGTCGCGCCTTGGTCATAGTGTTTTGTGTTTCGTTATATATTTGGTCAGGCCAGGGTGTGACATGGGTTTATATGTTGTGTTTCGTATTGGGGTTTTGTAGGCATTGGGATTGCGGCTGAGTAGGGGTGTAGCTTAGGTTGGCTGCCTGAGGCGGTTCTCAATCAGAGTCAGGTGATTCTCGTTGTCTCTGGTTGGGAACCATATTTAGGTAGCCAGGGTTTCACTGTGTATTTCGTGGGTGATTGTTCCTGTCTCTGTGTAGTGTTCACAAGATAGGCTGTATTAGGTTTCACGTTCCGTTTGTTGTTTTTGTATTTATAAGTTATTTCATGTATCGTCATTTGTTTCATTAAAGACATGAGTAACCACCACGCTGCATTTCGGTCCGACTCTCTCTCGACGAACGAACGCCGTTACAATACCATAATGTTTCAACAGAAGATATTTCAACATTCATATTATGATGTGTGAGTGTGACGTATCACCCGTAATAATATCGGCTATGTTTATTTCTTCTCCGTGCATGTTTCAGAGTCAACTTTCCACCATGTGTGCTCATTGAATGAAATAATCCTTGTTTTCATTCATATTCTGTTCAAGAGCATCTAACCGTAGCAGCACGTTTCCTGATGTGTTGAAATTGATGGAGGGTTGTCAGAACAGTCATTGGGTGATGTTAGGTACTAATGCCGCGTTCAAAATAACTGGGAACTGGGAAATCTCCGACTTCAGTGCGTTCAAGACAACTGGGATCTCTGGAAAAACTAGTTCCCACTGGGAAAAATCATTTGAACTGTCATCCAACTCGGGCATCCTTCTGGAGTTACGACCTAAAGATCACTTTCGTCATGATTTGACCTCGTTGTTTTCCAGAGTTCCCAGTTGTCTTGAAAGCACCAACAGTCATGTGCTGATATTTTATTATACACCAACATTCTGCTGTTGTTGACAGTCACTCACTCTCCTCACCTTTCTCTCCCCCTGTAGAAAATGGAGACTCGCTTCACCAGGGGCAAGTCTGCGATTCTAGAGCATTCGCTCACCAGACCCTTCTCTGAAATGGTGCAGTACTGCCAGAGTCAGGTGTATTCTGCGTCAGGTGTACTCTGCGTCGGGTGTACTCTGCGTCGGGTGTACTCTGCGTCGGGTGTACTCTGCGTCGGGTGTACTCTGCGTCGGGTGTACTCTGCGTCGGGTGTACTCTGCGTCGGGTGTACTCATCGTCGGGTGTACTCATCGTCGGGTTTACTCTGCGTCGGGTGTACTCTGCGTCGGGTGTACTCTGCGTCGGGTGTACTCATCGTCGGGTGTACTCTGCGTCGGGTGTACTCTGCGTCGGGTGTACTCTGCGTCGGGTGTACTCTGCGTCGGGTGTACTCTGCGTCGGGTGTACTCATCGTCGGGTGTACTCATCGTCGGGTGTACTCATCCTCGGGTGTACTCTGCGTCGGGTGTACTCTGCGTCGGGTGTACTCTGAGTCGGGTGTACTCTGAGCTGCAGGCACGCTTGGCAGACTTCGGTCAAGGTGTGGGGGCCAGCCTGCTGGATGTGCTGGTTTTGAGAGAAGAATGGAAAAGGGAAACCAAAGTGTTGAACATACTGCTCTTCATCAAGGCATGACCAAGAGAACTTTGCACATTGTGTGTGATTCACATACTAGACTTTTTCATTAGTGTAATAACAACCAATGTATGACATTATACTGACATTCACATAACATTAGGCTATAACGTAATACAAATATAGCCTAGGTATGAATGGCTCTTGGCTGTAGCAGCGACTTGACCTCCACTTCAACAGACCTGACCTCAGACATAAGCATAAACACAAACAAACCTTCACCTTTCTCTGCCTTCCGTTACCCCTCGGTTCCCCAGGTGTCGGTGTGGAGGGCCCTGTTCGGCAAGGACAAGCTGGAGCAGGCCAACGACTACGACAAGATCTACTATATCATTGAGAAAGAGCCCCTGATCAACGCCTTCACCTCGGTGCCCAAAGAAAACAGCACGCTCAACTGTGCCGCTTTCACCGGGGGCGCGGTGGAGGCCATTCTAACACACAGCGGCTTCTCCGCCAAGGTCACGGTGCACCGGCACAAGTGCACCACTCTCATGATCAAGTTTGATGAGGCCGTCATCGCCCGAGGCAAGGCACTGGAGGGAAGGAAGCTAGTTGAAAGTACAGTATTCATTCATTCATTCATTCATTCATTCAAAGGACCTACTCTAGAGGCAGATGAAAGGGAGGAGTAGCAGTATGGACAGAGAGGAGTGTGGATTGAGCAGCTCAGTGATGTGCTAGTAGTTCACTGGTGAAAAAACAGAAATGGTCACAAATGAATGCACTTCATCCTGGACTGGTTGTTCAGCAAGATGTCAAATGGAATCCCCTGATTGAACAGAATAATATAGCACTGTACAATGATATGCACTTCAGTCTTTATTGTAATATCTAATGGGTGGGATATTTTACAATGCTCCCCATTTAGACATGACACATCATTGTAAGTATACATGTGGCTGCTTTAATGTACACAACTTATTTGGTGCTTGTATATTGCTTTGTCAAAATTGAAATAAATACTTTAATACCTGAAATAATACCTTTGTATTTCATTGAAATGGCCAAGAAGTGTAATGTTTAAATGTGCCATATGGACCAGAAATTCCATGAGAATAAATAACCGTGTCAATAAAATAGGTCTTAGGTTATACAAAATTAGATGTTGTGCTTGGTACGTGTTTTACTATCGTCTGAAATGAAATGTTGGCCAGAGGCTGAAAAGAGACAGTGAAGTTGAAGAGGGAGAAAGACGAGTCAGAGAGATCGACCTGGAGAAGAGTCCCCCCTAAGCAAGCTGGTCCTGGGGCTCTCTTCACAAACACAAACAGAGCCACAGGGCAGCAACACAACTAGATCCAAACAAATCATGAGAAAACAAAAAAGATAACAACTTGACAAATTGAAAGAATTAACAAAAAAACAGAGCAAACTAGAATGCTATTTGGCCCTAAACAGCGAGGACACCGTGCAGAATACCTGACCACTGTGACTGACCCAAAATTAAGGAACTCTGTAAAGACTCAGTGAACATAGCCTTGCTATTGAGAAAGTTCAGTTGAGACCTGGCTCTCAAGAGAGGACAGGCTATGTTCACACTGCCCGCAAAATGAGGTGGAAACTGAGTTGCACTTCCTAACCTGCCAAATGTATGACCATATTAGAGACACATATTTCCCTCAGATTGCACAGACCAACAAATAATTTGAAAACAAATCAAAATTGGATAAACTCCCATATCTATTGGGTGAAATACCACAGTGTGCCATCACAGCAGCAAGATTTGTGACCTGTTGCCACAAGAAAAGGGCAACCGGTGAAGAACAAAGTCCATTGTAAATACAACCCATATTTATGTTTATTTATTTCCCCTTTTGCACTTGAACTAATTGCACATCCTTACAACACTGTGTATAGACATAATATGACATATGAATTGTCTTTAATATTTTGGAACTTTTGTAAGTGTAATGTTTACTGTTAATTTTTGATAGTTTATTTCACTTTTGTTTATTATCTATTTCACTTGCTTTTCCACTATCTATTTCTCTTGCTTTTCCACTGTAAACACATGTTTCCCATGCCAATAAAGCCCTTTGAATTGAATTGAAATAGATGAGAACAAGCGCCACATTGTGCAGTCACATGATGGCACATGAGTCATGTGATCTCGTCTAAGGAAGTTATGTCTTGTACCGATGCTGAACCTATACTGTAATTGCAGAACACGTCGTTCTCATGGCTATCTTCTCAGACAGTTAATTTCACGCCAACAATATACTCACGTTTTATAACCGCTTTTATTTGCCTTATTTATTCTGAGACAGTTCAGATTTTATGTCGCATATTTATTCATAGTTTCAAAACGTTTACATGGCTACAGCAAGCAGCAATTGCAACCACGGCAGCGCCCGTTCAGGTATGTTGAGTTTCAATACTTTTCTGACATGTAACTTTGTGTGTTTTAAGTGGTTTGTTACATTGTTGCATGTCTTCCATTGAAAGGAGGGCCCTGTGTATATTATGATTGTTGTGTAACGTAGCTCTACAGTGTGGGCTGCCATGTCTTGCCAATCATCTCCATGAAACATACATCTCATTCCAATGGTGATTAATCGTGAATAAATGCATTAGTAACATTGTATAACACAGTAACATAGACAATAACATTGTATAACACAGTAACATACACAGTAACATTGTATAACACAGTAGCATTGTGCAACACAGTAACATTGTATGAGGCAGCAGCATCAACAATGTTTTGTTACAATGTTACCAAACACTGACTGGAAGAAGCGTTATTGCATAAATATGTACAAAACCATCCACCCTTTAGTCCGGTTATCCCCAAGATGTTTTGTTTTTTAATCATGTGATCGCTGTTGCTAGGGATTTTAATGTGTTGTGTTATGCCTAGGAAGAAAACACTTCAATTTGCTTAACTTGCCAATGGCTCAATTTACCCCAAGGCAAACACAACTACAAGGATGCTCTTTCATGCTAGGTTTAGGGCCTCATATTGTCGCTTACAGAGACCCCAAATTATGTATAGAACCATTTTAAAATGATCTGCTTTGGTTTATTTGCAAGCATCACGAACCCTCTTCCCTAAATATTTGGTCAAATTATACATTTTGTGTATGGTTTCCTAGAAACAAGGGGTGGCTCAACTTACCCTTTCGTTGACATACCTGATTCTCCCCTACAGACATTCTAGATTAAATAGGCAAAGATAGTTTGCTTTATGTTGACCTGATGCTGACAGAATTTGCCAATAACAGTTTACACTTGTCAAATCTGGGGTAGGAAATTATACCTGATGGCCACTTTCAGCAAGGAAAATTGTAGCCTTGAAATTGTTCTATTCTATCCCACCATTGCAGTCAATGCTGTACTTCAATGCTCATGAGTCTTGATTTAAACAGTTATTCCTAAATTCCAGGGTTAGTGCTATCTGGAATCCCTGGGACGTCCCTACCCTAAACACAAACCCCTACCCCACCCATTTAAATGATTAGTTGGACGTCCCAAGGATTCCGTTAAAGTTCTAGAGTGTTGGAACCCTAAGACTCTGACTACTCTTGCTCCCTCCCACCACCATAGCATGTCTGCTACATTTGAAACCAGACTGACCCAGGTTTTTGTATTTGTATTATTATTATTTGTTTCACCTTTATTTAACCAGGTAGGCCAGTTGAGAACACCTTTATTTAACCAGGTAGGCCAGTTGAGAACACCTTTATTTAACCAGGTAGGCCAGTTGAGAACACCTTTATTTAACCAGGTAGGCCAGTTGAGAACACCTTTATTTAACCAGGTAGGCCAGTTGAGAACACCTTTATTTAACCAGGTAGGCCAGTTGAGAACACCTTTATTTAACCAGGTAGGCCAGTTGAGAACACCTTTATTTAACCAGGTAGGCCAGTTGAGAACACCTTTATTTAACCAGGTAGGCCAGTTGAGAACACCTTTATTTAACCAGGTAGGCCAGTTGAGAACACCTTTATTTAACCAGGTAGGCAAGTTGAGAACACCTTTATTTAACCAGGTAGGCAAGTTGAGAACACCTTTATTTAACCAGGTAGGCCAGTTGAGAACACCTTTATTTAACCAGGTGGGCCAGTTGAGAACACCTTTATTTAACCAGGTAGGCCAGTTGAGAACACCTTTATTTAACCAGGTAGGCCAGTTGAGAACACCTTTATTTAACCAGGTGGGCCAGTTGAGAACACCTTTATTTAACCAGGTAGGCCAGTTGAGAACACCTTTATTTAACCAGGTAGGCCAGTTGAGAACACCTTTATTTAACCAGGTAGGCCAGTTGAGAACACCTTTATTTAACCAGGTAGGCCAGTTGAGAACACCTTTATTTAACCAGGTGGGCCAGTTGAGAACACCTTTATTTAACCAGGTAGGCCAGTTGAGAACACCTTTATTTAACCAGGTGGGCCAGTTGAGAACACCTTTATTTAACCAGGTAGGCCAGTTGAGAACACCTTTATTTAACCAGGTGGGCCAGTTGAGAACACCTTTATTTAACCAGGTAGGCCAGTTGAGAACACCTTTATTTAACCAGGTGGGCCAGTTGAGAACACCTTTATTTAACCAGGTAGGCCAGTTGAGAACACCTTTATTTAACCAGGTAGGCCAGTTGAGAACACCTTTATTTAACCAGGTAGGCCAGTTGAGAACACCTTTATTTAACCAGGTGGGCCAGTTGAGAACACCTTTATTTAACCAGGTGGGCCAGTTGAGAACACCTTTATTTAACCAGGTGGGCCAGTTGAGAACACCTTTATTTAACCAGGTAGGCCAGTTGAGAACACCTTTATTTAACCAGGTAGGCCAGTTGAGAACACCTTTATTTAACCAGGTAGGCCAGTTGAGAACACCTTTATTTAACCAGGTAGGCCAGTTGAGAACACCTTTATTTAACCAGGTAGGCCAGTTGAGAACACCTTTATTTAACCAGGTAGGCCAGTTGAGAACACCTTTATTTAACCAGGTAGGCCAGTTGAGAACACCTTTATTTAACCAGGTAGGCCAGTTGAGAACACCTTTATTTAACCAGGTAGGCCAGTTGAGAACACCTTTATTTAACCAGGTAGGCCAGTTGAGAACACCTTTATTTAACCAGGTAGGCCAGTTGAGAACACCTTTATTTAACCAGGTAGGCCAGTTGAGAACACCTTTATTTAACCAGGTAGGCCAGTTGAGAACACCTTTATTTAACCAGGTAGGCCAGTTGAGAACACCTTTATTTAACCAGGTAGGCCAGTTGAGAACACCTTTATTTAACCAGGTAGGCCAGTTGAGAACACCTTTATTTAACCAGGTAGGCCAGTTGAGAACACCTTTATTTAACCAGGTAGGCCAGTTGAGAACACCTTTATTTAACCAGGTAGGCCAGTTGAGAACACCTTTATTTAACCAGGTAGGCCAGTTGAGAACACCTTTATTTAACCAGGTAGGCCAGTTGAGAACACCTTTATTTAACCAGGTAGGCCAGTTGAGAACACCTTTATTTAACCAGGTAGGCCAGTTGAGAACACCTTTATTTAACCAGGTAGGCCAGTTGAGAACACCTTTATTTAACCAGGTAGGCCAGTTGAGAACACCTTTATTTAACCAGGTAGGCCAGTTGAGAACACCTTTATTTAACCAGGTGGGCCAGTTGAGAACAAGTTCTCATTTACTACTGCGACCTGGCCAAGATAAAGCAAGGCAGTGCGACACAAACAACAACAACAGAGTTACACATAAACAAACGTAGACTCAATAACACAAATGTTTAAAAAATTGTTTGTACAGTGTGTGCAAATTTAGAAGAGTAGGGAGGTAGGCAATAAATAGGCCATAGAGGTGAAAATAAGGACAATTTACCATTAATACTGGAGTGATAGGTTATCCATCTATCATACACTGTGATAACCTCCCACCACCCAGTTTCTTAACCTCCCCTCACGCGTCCCAGTCTACGGTGCCCATATGACCGTGGACACAGGCTTTCATTTCTGCACTTGACTGTGTGTGGTTCAGCGGGTTAGAAATGGTCTTGTAAGCAGTCAAGCCGTTATCAAGCATTTGTTTTCTCATGCCGTAGTATACCTTTGACTCATTGTTTACAGCACTTCATGTGTGATCTCATACATATTAGAATTAAATAATTCACCACAAGTGCACACTGTGGGGCCACACTTGCGAGCATTAGAAACAGTTTCAATTAAAACTGTTTCTCCGTCTCATAATCGGCATCAGCCAATTAAAACCGTTTCTCCGTCTCATAATCGGCATCAGCCAATTAAAACTGTTTTTCCGTCTCATAATCGGCATCAGCCAATTAAAACTGTTTCTCCGTCTCATAATCGGCATCGGCCAATTAAAATCGCTGACGTAGTTGTACGTGCTAAAAACATTCTGAAAACCTGCTTTTGCTTTTGCTTTGTCGTAGTGGGTTATTGTGTGTAGATTGATGAGGGGAAAAAAAACAAATAAATACATTTTAGAATTAGGCTGTAACGTAACAAAATGTGGAAAAAGTCAAGGGGTCTGAATACTTTCCGAATACACTGTAGTGTAACGTTGCCGTTAGGCAAAAACAAAACACCACTTAATTTCTTATGTAGGCTACACTGACATGTACAATGTTTTCTATGCATTACTGTTTAGGCTGACCCCATTTAGTCGTCTGGTCGATTGTTTGGTCGACCGTGATTTTTGTTGTTGTCGAGCAGTGCATATATATAAAAACAAATTATGGCACAAGAGACACATGTCTGATTCAAGCCAGTCTGAGTGGACTAATCCAATGTGGGGGTGGCACACCAGTATCACCAGTAGTACATTTACCATTCATTCCCATAGTTTCTAATCTACAATATTTGTTTGGTTATGGTCATTTCTGTTAATACCTTCAATATATTATTATTATTATTACGGTCTTACCGTTGTCATTCTCGTAGTGGACTCTGTTTGCAGAGAGCACAACCTATGCTACGTTTGTGAGAAAGTTTTGGTTTATTTCATTCCATTTACGAGTAGTCAATTCTGCTCGTCTTTACTCGCCGTCACTGTGGAGCTTCTCAGTTTTCTTTCCCTCAAACAGCAAGTAAACAAAGTCTGTTTCTACATCCATTGAGAATGACAATAGTTCCTCAACGTAGCCTATTTGAAAAATCTCTCATTTCGATTAGCCTACAACTCAACATGAAAGTGTAATGCTCTGATCCAGTGGAAACGTCATAAAATAGGCCTGATTCTTATCCCTTTCGCAAAATAGCCTACAGCTGTGTCTGTCTGTTTGGAGCACACTGGCAGGAAACTCTGAGGACCCAGAATATTTTATACAACACTTTGGGCTGGACCGAGTTCTTCTTGGCTTTATTTTTACATATTGGCAATTGAAGTTACTTTTAGATTTTGTATTATTTACATTTTTGTTTTTTTCTTCTTTTACCCCCTTTTTCTCTCCCCAATTTCGTGGCATCCAATTGTTAGTAGTTACTGTCTTGTCTCATCGCTACAACTCCTGTACGGGCTCGGGAGAGACGAAGGTCGAGATGTGCCAATGTGTCGGAGGAAACACCGCACTGCCTGCCACAGGAGTCGCTAGTGCACGATGAGACAGGGATATCCCTACCGGCCAAACCCTCCCTAACCCAGGCGACGCTAGGCCAATTGTGCATCGCCCCATGGACCTCACGGTCGTGGCCAGCTGCGACAGAGCCTGGGCTTGAACCCAGAGTCTCTTAGACCACCGCGCCACCCGGGAGGCCCTTCATTTCAAATTTTGATTAACCACATGATATTGAGATATGAGACTTTATTAGACTTTATTATAAATGAAATTAGACTGTTCCACAAAAAAGTGCATATGAAAATCATAACTTGGCACTCCAAATGGAAAAGGTTGCTGATCACTGGTGTAGCCTATTAACAGCAACTTCAGGAGCATAATTTGGGAATCTGTGAAGGCCAACAGCAGCGGGAGGAGGGGAGACAGGAACAGTCTTTTTCTTCTTCTGGTTAGTGTGAGCGTACCAAGTAATTAGGCGTCACTCTAAAGCGGGAAGGTGGAAAAAACGAGTCAGGAGTCATTTTTTCTGATTGAACACGGTTCTCTATTGAGGGTATTTTGTCAACAAAAACATTAACATAATCAATGAAAAATCTTCCAAGGAAAAATCACATCTTCTCCAGATGAAACAAGAACACAATAGGATAATCTTTAAACTACAACAAACATAAATCACAGGTTTGTCACCGTCTTCGTGGTTCTTTCAGCACAGCTTCTCTCTCTCGGTGGCCATCTTCCAGAGATAGTTTCCTCCCCTCTCTGCTGGTTCCATTCTCTCTCTTATAGGGGAAGGAGAGTATCTCATTAGTACCGTCAGCTGTGCTTAATTGACTCTGGTTACCTTGTCTCCCATGCTTTGTTGGGCTACTATCCATGAGCCCAGCCTGCCCTCTAGTGGTCCTTCCACATTAGGCTATATTGATCTCTGGCTCCCTCTTTAGTAATTTGTGTGTTTTCATTTTTAAATGCAGTGCTTAAAGCATCATACAAGCTCAGTAGTGTACATAAAGTTGATTTTATTCAAATATATAGAAAAACACGTTCAAATATTTCAACCAATCGATTGGTCAAAAGAACAGATTACTCTTGGTCAACCAATGTATATATATATTTCTTTTTTAGTCGGGGACAGGAGGAGGGCTCGAACCCATGGTGAAAGTGCACTAATGATTTTGAGTCAACCGCTTTAGCAGTGTGTGCCACTTGGAAGCAATGGTAATAAAGTTACCTGATTAATTTTTTTAACGATGTATTATAAACTTACATGTGTAAGGACTTCATTTATCTTTTTTCCATTAAAGCACATGGATGTGTGTGAAACAGATTAGCAAAAACTGGATTTTGTCTCATATGCGAAAACGTGAACATTTTGTCTAATGTTAGTATTAGTAGCCTAGTTAAAGATGCATCAATGCAATATTGGCACACGACATTGTTACACACCAATTTAACAAAAGTGAACCTTGAATTTATAGGTTTAAAATATCCCTCTAGTGTCCAGGGTTGACATATTTTTTTCATATATATTTTTCTACAAATGCCATTGGTTGGTGTATATAAAATCTAAGATCTTTTATAGGCTGATGCAGAATTTGTTACAGGAAATAATCACTGTCAGCTGGTGAGGCTAGCATAGGGCTAACGTGCCAGGTTATCTGACTGGACCAGCTACAATGTAGCGTTCTATAACATGCAAGTAAATCAACGACTGATGACTGATGTGCACTTTGAGACTGAGGAAACAGTTTAAAGTTAAATAATAACAATAACAAAAAGTCCACCTCATAACCATGTCCTCTCACCACAGGAGGAAATAGAAACAGGAAACAGGAAATAGAGTCCAAGAGACCACCCAGAGTTAAGAGTTGACAGAGACGAGGAGCAGCTTGGCTTGTTTACTTACTGGTTCCAGTGAGGTTGCATAGTGTAGCCTGCTCTCCCTGGGTGGCCCAGTGCAGACTGATAGCTGCTGATCCATTGTAGCGATACAGAGATGCCGGCAGACTGATGGTCACAGTGCTGACTATGACTGACGGAGAAGGTGCAGAGTTGTCTATTAAGCCTTCTCTAACACACCATTGACTGCCCTGAACCGGAAGAGCAGGATTTTTCAGCTGATTTATTCCATTTGATTGACTCTTATCTCTTAGTGCGGCTCAGCAACAAGTCCTCATCGTCTGCTCTTTTGTTTTGACGATTGCTATCGGCCTTGATGGCCGAAATGCCCCATCAAGATCTGTCCATTTCTTGGCTCGGGCTACTATTGCTGGCACGAAATGTTACATAGTGAAATTCTTTCAACACAAGTCTGAATTGTTTTTGACAGGGAGAGTCACGCAACTGCTGTCATGTCTGTGAGTGTTTGTGACCTTGCAAGGTTCTGTGTGTGCAAGTCGATATATTGTAGTTAGGTCACTCCCCGCTAGATAGGCTTCTCTCATTCACTTGGACGAACTAAAGAGTGTTAGATATGCAGGTGATTATTGTGGATGGCTTTCTATAGGTAAACATTCAGATATCACCGTTGCCTCACACAATCCTACACACACACACACACACATCAGTGATTCTCTCTTCTATGTCCGTCAGACCAGATTGTGGTTCTTCTGTCTGGTCTTCGAGTTCTGTTTACCAGAGGTGAGGTGACCCAATTCATGACAGCAGTTCATTTAAAGTTCCACTTCCTTTTCTTCCATTACTGCTGAACTAGCTCTTTTACTCACTAACTATATGGTCCACATTTCCCTTCCAAGTCTGTTACTGTCACAAGTTTGTTTGGGTGACTCAGAGTTTGAATTCAGCTTTCACCAGCGGTCTCTCCACTGAAGGTGCAGTGATTTAGGTTTTTACTACACCTTTATGGTTTATGTTATCGACGACGACGACAATCCAAATGTTTACCATCGCACCTCAAAGCTCCGCTCCTTCGTCAAGTGACTACCAAGTCAGACGGGTGTTGTAGCAGTAGCCCGGCCATCCCTGGAGTCTTTCTGTGTCTTCCAGCCATCTCCAGGGGTGTGTTTCTGTCGGCCTTGAGGGGCGGAGCCGTCAGCTATAGCACACCGATCACCCGCTTCTCTTCCTCCAGGGAGGCTGTCTGTCTCACCCGGCCCAGCTCAGAGCATCCGACCTGGATGTTGTTTTGATACGCTGGCCTGTACCACCTCCCAGGGTTTTCCTAGATAGAGACGTGATGATGGATGACTATATGAGGCGAGGGAGATTAGGAAATGTAATTAATGAAAGCTGCCCGAACTAGTACGAGAGCCGTCGCTCACTGAAGGGTAACATTACGACACGGAGCCTATTCATCAGTGTACTGTTGGTGTTGGTGCTCACAAAGGAAATAGCACTAATATGGAGTGCCGTTGCGGTGCGCTATTGCAGATTACATTGGTGTTTTGCTCAGTTATCCACTCCACATTCTTTGATAGGCCTGACTGTTCGTATTAGTCACTCTCACTATCCTTCTAGCGCTGCTAACGTGTTTTTTTCCCCTTCCTTTTCCTTCCCTCGCTCTCTATCTTCTCTCAGAGAAGGACAGGCTGGTTTCCTCTGTGTCTCCTCACGGCTACGGCTCCAGCGACAGCAGCGGCGAGCACGTTCACCACAGAGACAGCCATGGCAACCCCCGGTTGCCCACTGCGACTGCGGGGGGTTGGCTGGGGGCGGAGCAGGAAGAGGAGGCCCTGCGCAGGAAGCTCAAGTACTTCTTCATGAGCCCATGTGACAAGTTCCACGCCAAGGGCCGCAAGCCCTTCAAACTGGGCCTGCAGCTGCTCAAGATTGTCATTGTCACCGTGCAGGTAACTACACACATTTAGTTTCATATTCACTTTGAGTGTATGAACAGTACATGCTAAACGCCCTCATGGCAAAGCTCAGGTTTTATGGCAGGACCAACCACGCTGAAGTCCGTAACAACTGACACCTTGTTTCATATGCACCGTTCCTATTGGTGGATAGGATGTCTGTGCATCTGACGTTTTGAAATATGGACCGACAGTCTTTACAACAATAACTTCTAAAATTTCCCTAAGATCAAAAAGGGTTACGTTATAGTTGTTGAACGGTCACTTCCCTTCAATAAAACACCTGAATCCCTACTTCCCTCCCTCCCTCCCTCAGCTGGTGTTGTTTGGCCTCAGCAACCAGATGGTGGTGACGTTCAAGGAGGAGAACACCATGTCCTTTAAGCACATCTTCCTGAAGGACTATGACGAGGGCCCCGACGACACGTTGGCCGTGTACACACAGAGCGACGTCTACGAACACATCTTCTACGCCGTACACCAGGTAACAGTCACTAACGACACCCGGGTCATGTTCATTAGCGCATGCAAAGGACTTAAAAAATTTTTTTTTAAAGGAAAATGTTAATTAGAGTTTCAGAAAATCTTTTTGTTCGGTGCCTAATGAACACGACCCGGCATACAGACTGAGATGTAAACATGTCCATGCAGCGCAAAGAAGGACCCCATCTTGTCCCCTTCATAATTTCATCCTCAACTTTCATCCTAAAAGTCTCCAACTCTTTAGGCCCTGTTTGAATATTTAGAATGTATCCGTTCCTTCCTGCATCATTTGAAGTAATCACAGATCTCAGCGAGTTTGATTGGTGAAAGTGGTAGTGTGGAAACGTTCACTAAATCGTCCACAAATCCGCATACAGATCAGTGATGACCTCAAATTAGGGCGGAAAGAGGGATGAATTCTTTTAAAATATTAGAGCCTTATTCTCCATCCTCGTACCCTTCCTCCTCCCTCACAGTATTTGATGCTACCCGAGACCACGGTGGGACGCTATGCGTATGTCTATGGGGTCGGGGTGAACGGGAGTGCCCTCTCTCTCTGCCAGCAGTACTACAAGAAGGGCAGCATCGATCCCGCCAATGATACCTTCAACATTGACCCTCGTGTTATCACAGGTACATAGATCTACTTTCTTGCATTATGCCAATGCCAGAGGTCACCAACCCTGGTACTAGAGCTACAGTGTTTCGTGCTTCCCAAATGGCACCTGATGGAGTGAGAATCTGGTGCCATTTGGGACTCAGCTTAAATGTAGTTCTGTTCCAACATGCTTTTGATGATTAGTTGACTTGTTTGAAAAAGGATGAGTTTTAGTGTCAGATTTGAACAAAATCCTGCACGCCTTGTGGCTTTCCAGGGTCAAGTTTGGTGGATTGACCATTGCTTTATGCCTTAGCCTTGTCTAGCCTGAAGTTAAGTTATTTAATTTACTGTAACAATGGCGACTACCCAAAGAGTTGCTCAGCTGCTTCTTTTCCGTACCACGGCATCTTTTTGTCATGCAGGTGAATGAGGACCCAAAAGCGACTTGGCGAAAACAGAGTATTTAATCCAGAATAAACTTTACAAAACAAAAAGCATAATACTACACGTAAAGACGAGAACAGACTGGAGACTTGATCGAGAACTGCAGGTTGCCTCGGGAAGGCACTTGAACCTAGCAGACTCAGACACCTGCTCACCACGCAGCATCTGAGGGAAACACGACACGACAGGGCAAAACATAGACACAGCACGGTGAATTATAAATGAGGATCCGACAGGGCAGGTACGGGAAACAAGGAGTGAAATAGGGACTCTAATCAGGGAAAAGGATCGGGAACAGGTGTGGGAAGACTAAATGATGATTAGGGGAATAGGAACAGCTGGGAGCAGGAACGGAACGATAGAGAGAAGAGAGAGCGAGAGAGTGAGAGAGGGAGGGGGAGAGAGAGGGATAGAAAGAGGGAAAGAACCTAATAAGACCAGCAGAGGGAAACGAATAGAATGGGAAGCACAGGGACAAGACAAGATAATAAATGACAAAACATGACAGTACCCCCACTCACCGAGCGCCTCCTGGCGCACTCGAGGAGGAATCCTGGCGGCAACGGAGGAAATCATCAATGAGTGAACGGTCCAGCACGTCCCGAGACGGAACCCAACTCCTCTCCTCAGGACCGTAACCCTCCCAATCCACTAAGTATTGGTGACCCCGTCCCGAGAACGCATGTCCATGATCTTATGTACCTTGTAAATAGGTGCGCTCTCGACAAGGACGGGAGGGGGAGAGAAGACGAACGGGGGTGCGAAGAAAGGGCTTAACACAGGAGACATGGAAGACAGGATGGACGCGACGAAGATGTCGCGGAAGAAGCAGTCGCACAGCGACAGGATTGACGACCTGGGAGACACGGAACGGACCAATGAACCGCGGAGTCAACTTACGAGAAGCTGTCGTAAGAGGAAGGTTGCGAGTGGAAAGCCACACTCTCTGGCCGCAACAATACCTAGGACTCTTAATCCTGCGTTTATTGGCGGCTCTCACAGTCTGTGCCCTGTAGCGGCAAAGTGCAGACCTCACCCTCCTCCAGGTGCGCTCACAACGTTGGACAAACGCTTGAGCGGAGGGAACGCTGGACTCGGCAAGCTGGGAAGAGAATAGAGGAGGCTGATAACCCAGACTACTCTGAAACGGAGATAACCCGGTAGCAGACGAAGGAAGCGAGTTGTGAGCGTATTCTGCCCAGGGAGCTGTTCTGCCCAAGACGCAGGGTTTCTGAAAGAAAGGCTGCGTAGTATGCGACCAATCGTCTGATTGGCCCTCTCTGCTTGACCGTTAGACTGGGGATGAAACCCGGAAGAGAGACTGACGGACGCACCAATCAAACGACAGAACTCCCTCCAAAACTGTGACGTGAATTGCGGGCCTCTGTCTGAAACGGCGTCTAACGGGAGGCCATGAATTCTGAACACATTCTCGATAATGATTTGTGCCGTCTCCTTAGCGGAAGGAAGTTTAGCGAGGGAATGAAATGTGCCGCCTTAGAGAACCTATCGACAACCGTAAGAATCACAGTCTTCCCCGCAGACAAAGGCAGACCGGTAATGAAGTCTAGGGCGATGTGAGACCATGGTCGAGAAGGAATGGGGAGCGGTCTGAGACGACCGGCAGGAGGAGAGTTACCCGACTTAGTCTGCGCGCAGTCCGAACAAGCAGCCACGAAACGGCGCGTGTCACGCTCCTGAGTCGGCCACCAAAAGCGCTGGCGAATAGACGCAAGAGTGCCTCGAACACCGGGATGACCAGCTAACTTGGCAGAGTGAGCCCACTGAAGAACAGCCAGACGAGTGGAAACAGGAACGAAAAGGAGGTTACTAGGACAAGCGCGCGGCGACGCAGTGTGCGTGAGTGCTTGCTTAACCTGTCTTTCAATTCCCCAGACTGTCAACCCGACAACACGCCCATAAGGAAGAATCCCCTCGGGATCAGTAGAAGCCACAGAAGAACTAAACAGACGGGATAAGGCATCAGGCTTGGTGTTCTTGCTACCCGGACGGTAAGAAATCACAAACTCGAAACGAGCGAAAAACAACGCCCAACGAGCTTGACGGGCATTAAGTCGTTTGGCAGAACGGATGTACTCAAGGTTCTTATGGTCTGTCCAAATGACAAAAGGAACGGTCGCCCCCTCCAACCACTGTCGCCATTCGCCTAGGGCTAAGCGGATGGCGAGCAGTTCACGGTTACCCACATCATAGTTGCGCTCAGATGGCGACAGGCGATGAGAAAAATAAGCGCAAGGATGAACCTTATCGTCAGACTGGAAGCTGGGATAGAATGGCTCCCACGCCTACCTCTGAAGCGTCAACCTCGACAATGAATTGTCTAGTGACGTCAGGAGTAACGAGGATAGGAGCGGACGTAAACGTTCTTTTAGAAGATCAAAAGCTCCCTGGGCGGAACCGGACCACTTAAAACACGTCTTGACAGAAGTAAGAGCTGTGAGAGGGGCAGCAACTTGACCGAAATTACGAATGAAACGCCGATAGAAATTAGCGAAACCTAAAAAGCGCTGCAACTCGACACGTGACCTTGGAACGGGCCAATCACTGACAGCTTGGACCTTAGCGGAATCCATCTGAATGCCTTCAGCGGAAATAACGGAACCGAGAAAAGTAACGGAGGAGACATGAAAAGAGCACTTCTCAGCCTTTACGTAGAGACAATTCTCTAAAAGGCGCTGTAGAACACGTCGAACGTGCTGAACATGAATCTCGAGTGACGGTGAAAAAATCAGGATATCGTCAAGATAGACAAAAACAAAGATGTTCAGCATGTCTCTCAGAACATCATTAACTAATGCCTGAAAAACAGCTGGCGCATTGGCGAGACCAAACGGCAGAACCCGGTACTCAAAATGCCCTAACGGAGTGTTAAACGCCGTTTTCCACTCGTCCCCCTCTCTGATGCGCACGAGATGGTAAGCGTTACGAAGGTCCAACTTAGTAAAGCACCTGGCTCCCTGCAGAATCTCGAAGGCTGATGACATAAGGGGAAGCGGATAACGATTCTTAACCGTTATGTCATTCAGCCCTCGATAATCCACGCAGGGAGAGTACCGTCCTTCTTCTTAACAAAAAGAACCCCGCCCCGGCCGGAGAGGAAGAAGGCACTATGGTACCGGCGTCAAGAGACACAGATAAATAATCCTCGAGAGCCTTACGTTCGGGAGCCGACAGAGAGTATAGTCTACCCCGAGGAGGAGTGGTCCCCGGAAGGAGATCAATACTACAATCATACGACCGGTGAGGAGGAAGGGAGTTGGCTCGGGACCGACTGAAGACCGTGCGCAGATCATGATATTCCTCCGGCACTCCTGTCAAATCGCCAGGTTCCTCCTGAGAAGTGGGGACAGAAGAAATGGGAGGGATGGCAGACATTAAGCACTTCACATGACAAGATACGTTCCAGGATAGGATAGAATTACAAGACCAATTAATAGAAGGATTATGACATACTAGCCAGGGATGACCCAAAACAACAGGTGTGAAAGGTGAACGAAAAATCAAAAAGAAATAGTCTCACTGTGGTTACCAGATACTGTGAGAGTTAAAGGTAGTGTCTCAAATCTGATACTGGGAAGATGACTACCATCTAAGGCAAACATGGGCGTAGGCTTGTCTAACTGTCTGAAAGGAATGTTATGTTTCCGAACCCATGCTTCGTCCATGAAACAACCCTCAGCCCCAGAGTCAATCAAGGCACTGCATGTAGCACCCGAACCGGTCCAGCGTAGATGGACCGACATAGTAGTACAAGATCTAGATGAAGAGACCTGAGTAGTAGCGCTCACCAGTAGCCCTCCGCTTACTGATGGGCTCTGGCCTCTTACTGGACATGAATTAACAAAATGTCCATCAAATCCGCAATAGAGGCACAGGCGGTTGGTGATCCTCCGTTCCCTCTCCTTAGTCGAGATGCGAATCCCTCCCAGCTGCATGGGCTCAGTCTCAGAGCCAGAGGAGGGAGATGGTTGCGATGCGGAGCAGGGAAACACCGTTGATGCGAGCTCTCTTCCACGAGCCTGGTGACAAAGATCTACCCGTCGTTCTATGCGGATGGCGAGAGCAATCAAAGAGTCCACACTGGAAGGAACCTCCCGAGAGAGAATCTCATCTTTGACCACTGTGTGGAGTCCCTCCAGAAAACGAGCGAGCAGCGCCGGCTCGTTCCAGTCACTAGAGGCAGCAAGAGTACGAAACTCTATAGAGTAATCCGTTATGGATCGATCACCTTGGCATAGGGAAGCCAGGACCCTAGAAGCCTCCCCACCAAAAACTGAACGGTCAAAAACCCGAATCATCTCCTCTTTAAAGTTCTGGTAATTGTTAGAACAATCAGCCCTTGCCTCCCAGATAGCTGTGCCCCACTCTCGGGCCCGGCCAGTAAGGAGTGAAATGACGTAAGCAACCCGAGCTCTCTCTAGAGTATGTGTTGGGTTGGAGAGAGAACACAATCTCACACTGGGTGAGAAAGGAGCGGCACTCAGTGGGCTGCCCGGAGTAGCAAGGTGGGTTATTAACCCTAGGTTCTGGAGGCTCGGCAGGCCAGGAAGTAACAGGTGGCACGAGACGAAGACTCTGGAACTGTCCAGAGAGGTCGGAAACCTGAGCGGCCAGGCTCTCCACGGCATGGCGAGCAGCAGACAATTCCTGCTCGTGTCTGCCGAGCATGGCTCCTTGGATCTCGACGGCAGTGTTACGAGCGTCTGTAGTCGCTGGGTCCATTCCTAGGTCGGATCCTTCTGTCATGCAGGTGAATGAGGACCCAAAAGCGACTTGGCGAAAACAGAGTATTTAATCCAGAATAAACTTTACAAAACAAAAAGCATAATACTACACGTAAAGACGAGAACAGACTGGAGACTTGATCGAGAACTGCAGGTTGCCTCGGGAAGGCACTTGAACCTAGCAGACTCAGACACCTGCTCACCACGCAGCATCTGAGGGAAACACGACACGACAGGGCAAAACATAGACACAGCACGGTGAATTATAAATGAGGATCCGACAGGGCAGGTACGGGAAACAAGGAGTGAAATAGGGACTCTAATCAGGGAAAAGGATCGGGAACAGGTGTGGGAAGACTAAATGATGATTAGGGGAATAGGAACAGCTGGGAGCAGGAACGGAACGATAGAGAGAAGAGAGAGCGAGAGAGTGAGAGAGGGAGGGGGGAGAGAGAGGGATAGAAAGAGGGAAAGAACCTAATAAGACCAGCAGAGGGAAACGAATAGAATGGGAAGCACAGGGACAAGACAAGATAATAAATGACAAAACATGACACTTTTCAGTAACAATTCATCGTAACTGTATCATTTGTTTTGTGTAAGTAAGTACTGTATTGTTCCCGGACCATGTGAAAGTAGTAGGAAGCCCCACTTCCTTATATGAGCTGACACTTGGGACAATACTACTGACTAAAGGGGAAACACATTGAGCAATGGAAATCACCTGGTGTTGAAATGACCTACCCTTGAAGTGGCCTGCCCTTTGACTCTTGACATGATCACCGGAACAGAATAACCATAGATATATAATTACTAGAACATACATTTATATCAGTGTAATGGTCATTCTATTTCAGTGTAATTCTATTTCTGTAAGGAAAAACATTGACAGCCCCTGAAATGACTAACTTCTCTCTCTCTCTGTCCTGTTACTAGATTGTGTGGGAGTTGACCCTCTGTCAGTCCCTCGAGCGCCTTTAGGCAGTGACTACAAGAACTTTACCCTCAAGTTCCACAAGTAAGGCTTCATTTTCCCATATCTTTTCAAATGACTTCGGGCTCTCGTGTTTGCTGTCGGTCTAAAACTAAGATAGATGGGACATCCATCTTTGTAATATCTGGCTGTTGATTTTTAGCGCCACAAACTGTTTACATACTACCTATAGCCCTGGGTTATGTTCATTAGACGCCTAACGGAAAACTAACAAAAAACAGGGAGGGTCTACCTGGACTTGTCCAATAAGAAACATTTTTTTGTTTTGCGTTGCAAAATGTTTGAAAATGTTTCTCATTGCTTTCACTTTGACATAACCCTGATATCCCTCTTCATTTTCTACGTTCACTATGTTGTCTAGACTCATAAACGTGACGATACAGTTCCAACTAAAGGCCATCAACATTCAGACCATCATCAACAACGAGATTCCTGACTGTTACACCTTCTTCATAACGGTGAGTCCCACCCCCCTTCCCTCCCCCACCACTTCCTAAAAAATGGTCCTACCCAGTCTGTGGCTCATTGTAACCTGTTTAGTGTGTAGTAGTTGCTGTGGAAACCTTTTCATTGCCTGTGTATTTTAGTTAACCTTTAACTCATGTGTTATATTATCCCTTGAGGAGTTCTTTATGTTTCATTTTATTGCCAAAGTTTACAGCAAGTACTACTAGTACCTGTATAAATGTCTGATCTTTCCATCTGTTTCTACAGATAGTCCTGGACAACAAGGCTCACAGTGGGAAAGTAAG
>NC_060190.1:15521744-15534244 GCF_021184085.1 Oncorhynchus gorbuscha | reverse complement strand
GAACGGATGAGGGATAGAGAATGGAGGTGGGATAGATAACGGATGAGGGATAGAGAATGGAGTAGGGATAGAGAATGGAGGTGGGATAGAGAATGGAGGTGGGATAGAGAATGGAGGTGGGATAGAGAATGGATGAGGGATAGAGAATGGATGAGGGATAGAGAATGGAGGTGGGATAGAGAATGGAGGTGGGATATAGAACGGATGAGGGATAGAGAATGGATGAGGGATAGAGAATGGAGGAGGGATAGAGAATGGAGGTGGGATAGAGAACGGATAAGGGATAGAGAATGGATGAGGGATAGAGAATGGAGGAGGGATAGAGAATGGAGGAGGGATAGAGAATGGAGGAGGGATAGAGAATGGAGGTGGGATAGAGAACGGAGGTGGGATGGAGAACGGATGAGGGATAGAGAATGGAGGAGGGATAGAGAAAGGAGGAGGGATAGAGAATGGAGGAGGGATAGAGAATGGAGGAATTACTGTATGGACTGTTAGAGGGATGAATTGAGAGGAAGTAGAAGGTATAATTGAGAGATCTGCATTTAAAATGAATTTCTGCATAAAGAAAAGGAAGTAATTAGACGCAAATGACAGAGGGAGAGGAGGAAGAAGAAAGAGGAATATTTCATGAATATAAGTAAGATACTGTTTGGAGACGACTGGATCAAAGGCAGTTCCCTATAAAACCCATTTCTGCCCTGCAGTTTACAGTGATAACAAGGCGACAGTCTCTTATGCCCCAAACCGCCATGTTTCACTTTCAGTACTATATTTGTTTAAGAGCTAGCTCACTCAGTGTATATTGTCTCCCTAGTGGGACAAAGAGCTACAGCCCTCCTCCCTGAGTTCCTGCTTGCATCCCAAATTGCACCCTATTCCCTATTTAGTGGACTACTTTTGTCCAGGGCATATGCGGCTCTGGTCAAAATGGAGTGGGATAGAGAATAGGGGGATGAGAATGGAGGTGGCAGACTCTGGAGGTCGACAGATTCATGTAATAGCTCCCTACGTGGCTAAGGATGGATGGAGTGGGTCCCAGTACCAGCCAGAACCAGAGCTGTTTAACTAAAGAGTCTACTGTGTGCTATCATTACAATAACTAAAGAGTCATTGAATGGAGTAGGGATAGAGAATGGAGGTGGGATAGAGAATGGATGATCGGGAATGGACAGAATTGATGAGGGATGTCTTGTGGGACAAGGGGATGAGACACATTGTGTACCTGACCAATAGATGGGGAGATCGCTGTTAATGGAGAAGTGAAAAGGTGCTGCATTAACATGTGAAGACTGTGGTCCATTAGCAGTAACCATTATCATTGGTCATCCACACTGCACAAAGAGAGAGTCGAAGGCCTAGAAAGTGGTGCTCTACCATTTGAGAATATAGTTGTGATGAAGGCAGGTATAGAAGCTCTAGCCTTTCATCAGGAACTACAGTCATCGTTAGTACACTAGAAACGTGAGGCCATTTGAAAGCCACCCTCTTCTCTTGGCGAGGTGGTGATTGGGCACGCACCGTTTGCCCCCGATTCCCCCATAAAGAAAAGCCCTCCGTGCTCAAATGACATGTTTCGGAGGATGTTGTTTATCAGTAAGATACTGTTTGGAGACGCCTGGACCCCCCCAGTTCCCCCATTTCTCCCCCTTAGCGCCTTTCCTCATCAGCGTGTGTCGAGCAAATCTCGCCTGACAATCCCGTGCTATAGCCTCCGCAGGAAGTACAATCACATGGGGAGAGCAGCAGCATCGGCAACACTTCCTGCTTTGCCTCAGGCCAGTTTAGCTGGCATGGAGTGTATGCAGGTGAGCAGCAGCATCGGCAACACTTCCTGCTTTGCCTCAGGCCGGTTTAGCTGGCATGGAGTGTATGCAGGTGAGCAGCCAGAATCAGGCAACACTTCCTGCTTTGCCTCAGGCCGGTTTAGCTGGCATGGAGTGTATGCACACAGAGCAGCAGATCGGGCAACACTTCCTGTCTTTGCCTCAGGCCAGTTTAGCTGGCATGGGGGAGTGTATGCAGGTGAGCAGCAGCATTAACGGCAACACTTCCTGCATTGCCTCAGGCCAGTTTAGCTGGCATGGAGTGTACAAAGCAGGAGAGCAGCAGCCTAGAAACTTCCTGCTTTGCCTCAGGCCAGTTTAGCTGGCATGGATGAAGGCAGGTGAGCAGCAGCATCAGGAACTACAGTCCTGCTTTGCCTCAGGCCAGTTTGAGCTGGCATGGAGTGTATGCAGGTGAGCAGCAGCATCGGCAACACTTCCTGCTTTGCCTCAGGCCAGTTTAGCTGGCATGGAGTGTATGCAGGTGAGCAGCAGCATCGGCAACACTTCCTGCTTTGCCTCAGGCCAGTTTAGCTGGCATGGAGTGTATGCAGGTGAGCAGCAGCATCGGCAACACTTCCTGCTTTGCCTCAGGCCAGTTTAGCTGGCATGGAGTGTATGCAGGAGAGCAGCAGCATCGGCAACACTTCCTGCTTTGCCTCAGGCCAGTTTAGCTGGCATGGAGTGTATGCAGGAGAGCAGCAGCATCGGCAACACTTCCTGCTTTGCCTCAGGCCAGTTTAGCTGGCATGGAGTGTATGCAGGTGAGCAGCAGCATCGGCAACACTTCCTGCTTTGCCTCAGGCCAGTTTAGCTGGCATGGAGTGTATGCAGGTGAGCAGCAGCATCGGCAACACTTCCTGCTTTGCCTCAGGCCAGTTTAGCTGGCATGGAGTGTATGCAGGAGAGCAGCAGCATCGGCAACACTTCCTGCTTTGCCTCAGGCCAGTTTAGCTGGCATGGAGTGTATGCAGGTGAATTGTAATAAAGTAGATCGGATGGAGACTCTGGAGGCATTTTGGTTGAATACTAATTATATTTGTAATGTGCAGATCCACGGGCTACATAGTATGTGTCTGATTGCACCGTGTAATATAGATCATGAAGATAGCCTCGAGTTCTTCCAGACTCTGCAGATGTCTGTATCCTGTGAACTGTTACTCACCGGTTCGGTGGACAATTGTGATGTAGCCTCAGGAAAGTCATTGCGCTCTGCCAAGAGCAAAATGTTCCGCACTTCACTTGAGCACTTCTGCCTCGACATGTACACCGAGTCCTCGCCTTATAACTACTGTAAACCTATTGCCTCCCTTTGCCATCACCAGCTTGCCAACATTTGCCCCCAATCTGTTTCCCTGAAACCGCAGCCCAGCCACAGTGCCAGAAGGTGCATGTTAAGGGGGAAAAATACATCCTCTCTCAACAGGCCTATACTCCTGTGGCATAAGCACTATTCCCCTCTCGCTCTTAATGAGGAATTTCCATGCAAAACCTTATCTCATATTCGTTCCGTACCAGCAAGGTGACTGCAACGTTAGAGCCGCCTCAATTACCTTGTCAACTGCACAAAGCACATCCAGCTTTGGCCATAGGTTGCTAGCTCATCGCTTCTCCCCCTAAGCTGGTTACCCCCCCCCCCCCCCAGTCCTGACACCCCGTATTATTCACTACAGGGATTACCACTGATACATTAGTAGTCTTCAGATTTCTCTAATGGCTGTCGGTGGGAAGCTACCGGCACTACACCATATCGTGTTTTTGAGAAAAGTAGGGAAAAAACATCCATTCTTGGTTGTCGTTACTGGCCCGGGCTGATAAAGTCCAGGAGCTTTTACCTACCGAGGCATAACTCAGATGAGTTGTTCACCCCTCTCCTCTTCTTCTCTCGTTCCCTCTGAGATGAATACATTAATCAATTGCCTGGAGTGAGACTGAATACTAATTGTGAGACGAACAGCTACAGCTGCTACTAGCACTGCTGAGGTATTCATTATTACTTTTTCCCCTTCGTTATCTTTCACTGTGCTGTCGGTGTCGAAGATTGTTCACCGCGGGCCCTCGCAGCCAGAAGAATGCTCCCTGCCTTTGTTTGTAAGAGACAGTAATGATCGCTCTGAGGCAAGAGGAATTAATTTATTTGACACAGATATTTTTTATTTTTAAAATGTATCATTTATTTATCTAGGCAAGCCAGTTAGGAACAAATTCTTATTTACAATGACGGCCTACTGGGGAACAGTAGGGTTAACTACCTTGTTCATGGGCAGAACGATAGTTTTTTACTTTGTCAGCTTAGGGATTTTACCCTGCAACCTTTCGGTTACTGGCCCAACGCTCTAACCAGGCCCCGCTATCTTAAAAGTGTCATAGCCGGCTCCCAAACAAAGGAGGCTCTAAGTGTCAGGTGTTAGAATGTTCCCCCTCTGCGAGAGGCAGTGTCAAACGCAACCCTCTCATTTAGCTTCTGCAACCACTCACTGTTTTGCCGAACTCTCCCAATGAAAGTAGATACAGGGAATGTTACTGTTAATGCTAGGTTGTGCCAGTGTGTAGGTGTAACGCCTGCTTCCAGCTCACACCCTCAAACAACTAGATCCTCTGAACGCAGCTCACTTTCCAGCCCACTTTCCAGCCCACTTTCCAGCCCACTTTCCAGCTCACTTTCCAGCTCACTTTCCAGCCCACTTTCCAGCCCACTTTCCAGCTCACTTTCCAGCCCACTTTCCAGCCCACTTTCCAGCCCACTTTCCAGCTCACTTTCCAGCCCACTTTCCAGCCCACTTTCCAGCTCACTTTCCAGCTCACTTTCCAGCCCACTTTCCCTGAACGCCTCTCACTCTCCAGATCCCAATCACCTGAATTCTAATCACCTGTTCACACACCTGGATGTCATTACCACACACTGTTTAGTTCAGTTCTTTGCACCCCGTCACTGTGAGGTATTGTTTGTTTTGTGACACAAGGCTTTCAGAGCGCTGTTTTTCCTGTGATTGACTTGTGTATGATAGTTTTTGCCTGCCTCACTAATGACGCCTTTTGCCTTTTTCCCTGCCTGTATCGGATTTCCTATCGGATTTATTGTTTTCTACCTATTGCCTGATTTCCCAGACTACATTACTAACCTTCTCCCTGCCTGTACTGTTGCCCTTTTGGACCCCCTGTGTATGACCTTCTGCCTGCCCCTGGACCCAGCTACCTGCCTCCTCCTGTGGTCCGTTGCAATCAACACCTGCTGCGTGCGCCCAGCGCTTGAAACCAGCTCCATGTCTCCCCTCGTGTTCGTTACAGAAGACCTGGTCAGGAGCGGCCTGTTCATTATGCAGGATTAGGCGGCGCATGGTGTGGCAGATTGACGAGGGCGGCATTTTCCGAGCTAAACTGACTAAGATGCACATCCAACAATACATAACACCTCACATAATTCTGCCCGGTAACAATGGCAATTTCTCTCCACAAGTGGCATATGGGCTATTTAGGTGAGCTCTGATGTCGCCCCGTGATAAGCAGGGCCCATTTAGCTTGTCCATTCCCAGCGCGCTTCTCCGGGGTGCTGTTGGAGAGACGCACTGCTGCAGAGCTCCACCAACATTCCCAAAAATGATCTAACATAAACTATTTCGCCAATAGCCTCCGGTAGAAAGATCACTTTTTGGGCTACATCATGCACGTTTCTCCTATCAAATAGCCTAACCCCATGGGCCCAATAAAATAAGCAATGTTCTTCGATGTGAATATGCCATGTTAACAAACAATATTCAATATATCTTAAACTGCCCTAAAAACAGGACAGGTCAAAATAAAATGGACAATCAGGCTCCTCACAACTGATAAACATGATAATCAGTGATTTCAAGTTTGTATTCATACATTTTTTAAAACAAGCTGCATCCTAGCCAAAAAGATCATATCTCTGCATTTCTCACTGTGCCTAACACATGGGATGGGCATTCATAAAATTCCATTGCCGGTGCCGACAGTGTAACCTACACTATTTTAGTTTTGCGAGGGAGGAGAGCGACAATGTTTAGGGTCTAGGGTGGTAGAACAGCCAGGACCGGGCCTGGGCCTAATCACTGGGAAACATCTAAGCAGCTCTCATATACAGTAGCAGATAGTAAGATGCTAACTCTAAGATGTAAGTGCCTGATATACAGCACACACAATGTGTAGGCTTAGTATCCAGGTGACAATCCAAGCAGAGCTCATATACAGTAGTAGATAGGAGGATGCTAACGCTGCAATGCTAGGGACTGGCAGACATACTAATTGTTAGTGCCTGCTTCACAGTATGCTAAGATGTTAGTGCATGGTATACAGTATACTAAGATGTTAGCGCATGATATACAGTATGCTAAGATGTTAGCACATGATATACAGTATGCTAAGATGTTAGCACATGATATACAGTATGCTAAGATGTTAGCACATGATATACAGTATGCTAAGATGTTAGCGCCTGATATATTCACAGCATGTAGGCTTAGTCTCTGGGAGTGCTCGTTCATACAGTAGTACACTGCTGGGAGGCTTCGCCCAATACACTCCAGTGCTATTTCAGGAAGCTGGCGCTAAGGAGGACAGGGTATGACATGGGTGCCCCTCAGGGAAGCACTGGGAGAGAGAGGACATGATCCAGGCAACGACTACTGGAGCTGTGACTCCTCTATCGCTTCTCTCCCTGCCCTCATTTCCCATGTCATATTTAATGCACCATATTCAAGCTGGAAGAAGATTTACACCTCTCTCTCCCTCTCTCTCGCCTTCAGCGTCCTTCCACCTCCATATCTCGCACTCAATCACCTCTCTGCTGTCTCTTCCCTTTCCATCCTTCATACCTCTTTCTTAATCTCTTTCACATCTCTCTATCTCACTCCCCCTCTCATTTCATAGAAACTCATCCCTCAGTATACACACTGTCAGAGTTATGTCACTGGATGGACAGTCAAGGATGTTGAATTTAGTGGAGCGAATGGGAAAAAAAACTAGAGAAGAGGGTAGGCTCCAGCGCTATAGGGAGAGGTTGACTCATTCTCTCTCTCTCTCTCTCTCTCTCTCTCTCTCTCTCTCTCTCTCTCTCTCTCTCTCTCTCTCTCTCTCTCTGTCTGTCTGTCTCTGTTAATTTGCATTGAGTCTTTTATCACCCTGGAGGATGTACAGACAACCAAAGCCAGCCCTGACAGCTGATTCCAACGTGAAAAGAAATTCAAAAGAACAACAGAAAAACAGAGCAGTGAATAGAAGGAAAGATGTGTCTCTCTGAGCCTCGCGGAGCAGTTAGACAGGTTGACTTGAGTGTGAGATGTGTTTCAAGGCCCCAGTTGGAGCGTTTGCCAGCAGAGACTGTCACTGAGCTCCTGTGAAGCTTTTCTCTCAATTGTTGGGAATTGAGCGAGCACAAACACACACCCTCCATTTATCTCTCTCTCTCTCTCTCTCTCTCTCTCTCTCTCTCTCTCTCTCTCTCTCTCTCTCTCTCTCTCTCTCTCTCTCTCTCTCTCTCTCTCTCTCTCTCTCTCTCTCTCTCTCTCTCTCACACACACACACACCTCAGCTGCCAACAATCGGCGCTGCCACCTCTCATCACAGGCACCGCCAATATTAGCTGTCATGTTTTGCATTTCTCACGGCGGCGTGATAACGCCTTAATGCATCCCGCTGTCGCCTCCAGTGTTTACAACGTCTCACTGTGATGGAGTTGTCACTCACAAGCATAACAGCCCCCTAATGCTGAGCTCTTATCTCCTAGCCTCCACAACACACCACATCTCCCCTCTGGAACATGATTAACATCATCAAGACAACAGAGCTGATCATGGATGAACATGGACATGGTCCAGCCACACAGTTGTGAAGGGGGCACGACAGCGCCTCTTCCCCCTAGGAGGCTGAAAATATTTGGCATGGGCCCTCAGATCCTCAAAAGATCTAATGGCTGCATCTGCTTGGTACGGCAACTGCAAGACACCCGATCACAAGGTACTACAGAGGGTGGTGAGTATGGCCCAGCACATCACTGGAGCCATCCAGGACCTGTATACCAGGCTGTGTCAGAGGAAGGCCCTGAAACTGTTCAGACTCCAGCCACCCAAGTCATAGACTATTCTCTCTGTTACCGCACGGCAAGCGGTACCAGTGCACCAAGTCTGGAACTAACAGGACCCTGAACAACTTCTACCCCCAAGCTAAAAGACTGCTCAACAAGACTGCTCAACAAGACTGCTCAACAAGACTGCTCAACAAGACTGCTAAATATCTAATCAAATGGCTACCCAGACTACCTGCATTGACCCTTTTTTATTCTCTTGCACTGACACTGTGCGCACACACTGGATTCTACCCACACACTCACACATACTGGATTCTACCCACACACTCACACATACTGGATTCTACCCACACACTCACACGTACTTATACTGACACACACACACACTGGATTCTACCCACACACTCACACATACTGGATTCTACCCACACACTCACACATACTTATACTGACACACACACACACTGGATTCTACCCACACACTCACACATACTTATACTGACACACACACATACTGGATTCTACCCACACACTCACACATACTTATACTGACACACACACATACTGGATTCTACCCACACACTCACACATACTTATACTGACACACACACACACTGGATTCTACCCACACACTCACACATACTTATACTGACACACACACACACTGGATTCTACCCACACACTCACACATACTTATACTGACACACACACACACTGGATTCTACCCACACACTCACACATACTTATACTGACACACTCACACATACTGGATTCTACCCACACACTCACACATACTTATACTGACACACACACACACTGGATTCTACCCACACACTCACACATACTTAAACTGACACACACACACACATACTTATACTGACACATACACACACTGGATTCTACCCACACACTCACACATACTTATACTGACACACACACACACTGGATTCTACCCACACACTCACACATACTTATACTGACACACACACACACACTGGATTCTACCCACACACTCACACATACTTATACTGACACACACACACACACTGGATTCTACCCACACACTCACACATACTTATACTGACACACACACACACACTGGATTCTACCCACACACTCACACATACTTATACTGACACACACACACACACTGGATTCTACCCACACACTCACACATACTTATACTGACACACACTCACACATACTGGATTCTACCCACACACTCACACATACTTATACTGACACACACACACACACTGGATTCTACCCACACACTCACACATACTTATACTGACACACACACACACACTGGATTCTACCCACACACTCACACATACTTATACTGACACACACACACTGGATTCTACCCACACACTCACACATACTTAATACTGACACACACTCACACATACTGGATTCTACCCACACACTCACACAAACTTATACTGACACACACACACACACACTGGATTCTACCCACACACTCACACATACTTATACTGACACACACACACACACTGGATTCTACCCACACACTCACACATACTTATACTGACACACACACACACACTGGATTCTACCCACACACTCACACATACTTATACTGACACACACACACTGGATTCTACCCACACACTCACACATACTTATACTGACACACACACACACACTGGATTCTACCCACACACTCACACATACTTATACTGACACACACACACACACACTGGATTCTACCCACACACTCACACATACTTATACTGACACACACACACACACTGGATTCTACCCACACACTCACACATACTTATACTGACACACACACACACACTGGATTCTACCCACACACTCACACATACTTATACTGACACACACACACACTGGATTCTACCGACACACTCACACATACTTATACTGACACACACACACACACTGGATTCTACCCACACACTCACACATACTTATACTGACACACACACACTGGATTCTACCCACACACTCACACATACTTATACTGACACACACACACACACTGGATTCTACCCACACACTCACACATACTTATACTGACACACACACACACACTGGATTCTACCCACACACTCACACATACTTATACTGACACACACACACACACTGGATTCTACCCACACACTCACACATACTTAATACTGACACACACTCACACATACTGGATTCTACCCACACACTCACACATACTTATACTGACACACACACACACACTGGATTCTACCCACACACTCACACATACTTATACTGACACACACACACACACTGGATTCTACCCACACACTCACACATACTTATACTGACACACACACACACACTGGATTCTACCCACACACTCACACATACTTATACTGACACACACACACACACTGGATTCTACCCACACACTCACACATACTTATACTGACACACACACACACACTGGATTCTGACACTCACACATACTTATACTGACACACACACACACACACACACACACACACACACACACACACACACACACACACACACACACACACACACACACACACACACACACACACACACACACACACACACACACACACACACACTGGATTCTACCCACACACTCACACATACTTATACTGACACACACACACACACTGGATTCTACCCACACACTCACACATACTTATACTGACACACACACACACACACTGGATTCTACCCACACACTCACACATACTTATACTGACACACACACACTGGATTCTACCCACACACTCACACATACTTATACTGACACACACACACACATACTGGATTCTACCCACACACTCACACATACTTATACTGACACACACACACACACTGGATTCTACCCACACACTCACACATACTTATACTGACACACACACACACACACTGGATTCTACCCACACACTCACACATACTTAATACTGACACACACTCACACATACTGGATTCTACCCACACACTCACACATACTTATACTGACACACACATACACACTGGATTCTACCCACACACTCACACATACTTATACTGACACACACACACACACTGGATTCTACCCACACACTCACACATACTTATACTGACACACACACACACACACTGGATTCTACCCACACACTCACACATGCTTATACTGACACACACACACACACTGGATTCTACCCACACACTCACACATACTTATACTGACACACACACACACACACACTGGATTCTACCCACACACTCACACATACTTAATACTGACACACACTCACACATACTGGATTCTACCCACACACTCACACATACTTATACTGACACACACACACACACTGGATTCTTCACACATACTTATACTGACACACACACACACACTGGATTCTACCCACACACTACTACTTATACTGACACACACACACACACTGGATTCTACCCACACACTCACACATACTTATACTGACACACACTCACACATACTGGATTCTACCCACACACTCACACATACTTATACTGACACACACACACACACTGGATTCTACCCACACACTCACACATACTTATACTGACACACACACACTGGATTCTACCCACACACTCACACATACTTATACTGACACACACACACACACTGGATTCTACCCACACACTCACACATACTTATACTGACACACACACACACACTGGATTCTACCCACACACTCACACATACTTATACTGACACACACACACACACTGGATTCTACCCACACACTCACACATACTTATACTGACACACACACACACACTGGATTCTACCCACACACTCACACATACTTATACTGACACACACACACACACTGGATTCTACCCACACACTCACACATACTTATACTGACACACACACACACACTGGATTCTACCCACACACTCACACATACTTATACTGACACACACACACATTCTACACACACACACACACACACACACACACACACACACACACACACACACACACACACACACATTCTACACACACACACACACACACACACACATACACACACACACACACACACACACACTGGATTCTACCCACACACTCACACATACTTATACTGACACACACACACACACTGGATTCTACCCACACACTCACACATACTTATACTGACACACACACACACACTGGATTCTACCCACACACTCACACATACTTATACTGACACACACACACTGGATTCTACCCACACACTCACACATACTTATACTGACACACACACACACATACTGGATTCTACCCACACACTCACACATACTTATACTGACACACACACACACACTGGATTCTACCCACACACTCACACATACTTATACTGACACACACACACACACACTGGATTCTACCCACACACTCACACATACTTAATACTGACACACACTCACACATACTGGATTCTACCCACACACTCACACATACTTATACTGACACACACACACACACTGGATTCTACCCACACACTCACACATACTTATACTGACACACACACACACACTGGATTCTACCCACACACTCACACATACTACTATACTGACACACACACACACACTGGATTCTACCCACACACTCACACATACTTATA